>NW_025109884.1:108027-312277 GCF_011392965.1 Frieseomelitta varia | reverse complement strand
TTGAAATTTCGCTTTGTTTGCAAACATTGGTCTGTTTATTTTGGTTTCCAATGTTTATTTACATTTTTTTGATTGTTTATTATGGTTTCCAATGTTTATTTACATTTTTTTGGTGTAAACACACTTTATCCTCAAAAATTTTCGAAAATTTGCAGTCAGAATTCCGAAAACTTTGAAATTTCCTTTGTTTCCAAACATTGGTCTGTTTATTTTGGTTTCCAATGTTTATTTACATTTTTTTGGTGTAAACGCACTTTGTTTTGAAAGATTTTCGAAAATTTGGATTTGCAATTCCGAAAATTTTGATATTTTGCTTTGTTTGCCAACATTGGTCTGTTTATTTTGGTTTCCAATTTTTATTGATAAATTTTTTGACTCTTTGTTTTGGTTTTCAATGTTTATTTACATTTTTTTGGTGTAAACACACTTTGTTCTCAAAAATTTTCGAAAATTTGCAATCGGAATCCCGAAAAATTTGAAATTTCGCTTTGTAGGCGTATACATCTGTCTTTGTCGCACACTATCACTCTTCTTGTCTACCGCCTTTATCGTTCTTTCCTTGTCACACACTGTTGCTCTCCTTGTGTAACGCGCCTATATATCTGTCCTTGTCGCACGCTGGTGTTCTCCTTGTCTATCGCGCATATATGTCTGTCCTTGTCGCACGCTGTTGATCTCCTTGTCTATCGCGTCTATATTTCTGTCCTTGTCACACGCTACTGCTCTCTTTGTCTAACGATGCTAGACAAGGAGAGCAACAGTGTGCGACAAGGACATCCTTCGATCTATTGAAAAAATATTCAACTTTTCACATATACGTTTTTTTGGGACAAACCATAGACAGGCAGAAAGCAGGGAACCTCATTTTAAGGAAGCATATAAAAAAGTTCAGAAATCATTCCTCTTAATTAGGTTTTTTCCGTAATTAGTGCGAAATGTCACAAAATGGGCATGGTGGCGCTATCTAGCGGTGACTCGGTGGTACTAATTATTTATAAAAATACTTATTTCTGCATTTTATGGGTCAAATGGGGTATGAAAAGAAAGCTAAGGGTCGAATTAGGGTAATACAATCGCCAAAGTTCACAATTCGTTACGCTAAATTAGGTTTTTTCGCAAATGAAAATTTCTGTTTTACGGAGTAAGAAACACTAGCGCCGCGTTGTGGCAGAACGGTGGAACTAAACGCTCTATGCCCATACAAGAAGAATAATTAATTTCAATTTTCACGCCAGAAATTTGCACTCCACGAGCATATACTTCAATGACAATGCTATCAACTACGTTCGCAAATAAATCTGAATCTAATATTCACTATAGTTTGCTCGAAATTATGCACTCGCTACTGGCAGTACTACTAACGTAAACGAAATTGAAACATTCCTCATAAATGTAAATTACACTTAAACAAAACATAGAACGCAAGCTAAGGGTCTCTAAAATCATAGACGCAACCATAACAGTTCACAAATGATTCCTTTTAATTAATTTCTTCTCGTAATTTGTGGAAAATCAATCACCTGTCAATGTTTAAAGGCGACCGTGGCGCCATCTATTGACTACTCGGTGGTACTAAAAGTTGAAAATTCTGTTTTTAGTACCACCAAGTGGTTAATAGATGGCGCCACGGTCGCCTTTAAACATTAGGTGATTGATTTTCCACAAATTACGAGAAGAAATTAATTAAAAGGAATCATTTGTGAACTGTTATGGTTGCGTCTTTGATGTTAGAGACCCTTAGTTTGTGTTCTATGTTTTGTTTAAGTATAGTTTACGTATATAAGGAATGTTTCAATTTCGTTTATGTTCGTAGTAGTGTCAATAGTGAGTGCATAATTTTGCGCAAATTATAATGAATATTAGATTCAGATTTATTTGCAAACGTTATTGATAACAGTGTCATCGAAATATATGCTCGTGGAGTGCAAATTTGTGGCGTGAAAAATTAAAATTAATCATTTCTCTTATATGGTAATGGAGCGTTTAGTTCCACTGGTCTGCCACAACGTGGCGCTAGTGTTTCTTACCCCGTAAAACAGAGAAATTTTCATAAGCGAAAAAACCTAATTTAGCGGAATGAATTATGAACTTTGGCGATTGTATTACCCTAATTAGATCCTTAGCTTTCTTTTCATACCCCATTTGACCCGTAAAATGCAGAAATAAGTATTTTTATAAATAATTAGTACCACCGAGTCACCGCTAGATGGCGCCACCATGCCCAATTTGTAACATTTCGCACTAATTACGGAAAAAACCTAATTAAGAGGAATGATTTCTGAACTTTTTTATATGCTTCCATAAAATGAGGTTCCCTGCTTTCTGCCTGTCTATGGTTTGTCCCAAAAAAACGTATATGTGAAAAGTTGAATATTTTTTCAATAGATCGAAGGATGTCCTTGTCGCACACTGTTGCTCTCCTTGTCTAGCATCGTTAGACAAAGAGAGCAGTAGCGTGTGACAAGGACAGAAATACAGACGCGATAGACAAGGAGGGTATTGGCGTGCGACAAGGACAGACATATATGCGTGATAGACAAGGAGAGCAGCAGCGTGCAACAAGGACAGAAATATTTGTGTGTTAGACAAGGAAGTCACTTACGTGCGACAAGGACAGACATATAAGCGTGATAGACAAGGAGAGCAGCAGCGTGCGACAAAGGACAGACATATACGCGCGGTAGACAAGGAGAGCGATAGTGTGCGACAAGCAAGAATCTTGAGATTATTGGAGTTGGTATAGTTAAATTCGGTAAGAATATATTTAATTTTATACAAAATATAAAAATAATAATATATCAAATTTTACAATTTGTTTTGCTTCGAGGATTATGAGAGAAATGATTGTAATTATAGAAGATGAGAAACTAATCTTTTTTATAGAAAGATTCATTTATGGTGATTCACTTGATTGCTATTTTATTTTAGTTTAAACGAGTTCAAATATGTTTCATTGCCTCTATGATATTAATATATTGATCGTTTTCAGGAATAGTCAAAAATACGATTTCCACCGAGTCAATCAATCAATCATATAATGTGAATAGGAAAGGATATCAGAAAAAGAGGTCACTGTTACACGGCTCTTTCTGTGTATCGATAATTTTCGACTTATAGTGGATTGTGTCTCGTCCCGCTCCTATTACTAATGCTCCAATTTCCGACTGTCAAATTGAGATGGTCCTACAAAAGCACACCCTTTCCTTCTCAGACGAAAGTAGGTTTGTTTTATCGTATAGATTGTTGCATTAGAGAACCTGCATTTAGTTGCTACTTCCATAACTTTTTTTCTTTCATTATAGAAAGATTACGCTTAAATAAATAAATAAATATACATATATATATAATTTTACAATTTAAATAATTAGTTTTATTTTATTTGTAATTTCGCTGTGCATTGATTATTATAATCTGTAAATATTTACAGTGATTTCTTTCACTATCGAAACATTATTGTTTCTGATTGAAGTTGCAATGAAATAAAATAATTATAGTCTTTAGATTATGATGAATGTAATAGTGATAAATGTTCACTACTCACCACTTCCACTCTTGATTCTCCTTTATAGTGAGCGTGAAAATTCCTTCGAAAAATAACAACAAAATTGGACAACTCAGGTACCAAAACAAAGGATTCTTTTTAAACGTAGTCACTTGCCAAATCGCAATAAAACCATGAGACGCGAATACTAACCGCGTTATTATCGCCTTAATCGTGGCTAAGAACTTGGCCATTTTCACTATATTTGTCACTGTACAATTCCTGTGTTATTGTTTGTCATCAACTGGTCACTTAAACACCCTTTGGTACACTGAGAAATACAAAAAAAAAAACTGATAATTTGAATTTTTCAAAATTCTCGTCTAAATATTAAATGGTTTTATGGAATTCTTTTCCATAACAGTAAAGTAAATAATTATTTTTCGATACATTGAGTGTCGTTTAACTGAAGCTTACTGTATCAGGACTGGAATAAAAGTATAGAAGCCTCAGAAGAGGTTTAGATTTCAAATAATCGCACGCGTGCGCAATAGAGAGATTTTTTTAATTTTCATTCATCTAAAATGCACGTTTATTTGATGAAAAATTAATTATATCATATTTAATTGTGTTTTCTGAAGTCTTTAATCTGTGTAAAAGTAATGTTGTTATAAAATACGATTTTAATCGCAAAAAGCATTTTCTAATTATAAATCGACGAAACAGAATTATTTAAAAGAAAGAAACAAGAAACAAAAGGAATAAAGCGGAAAAGAAAAGAACGGTGAATGTTTACATTACAATTTATTCAATGTATTAAATGTATTAAAATGTTACATTAAAATTGGATTCAAAAGTTTGGACTAGACAAGTGAATTGGCGGCAAGTTACTACGCATGCGCGTTTGGTAACTTTGTTCCGCAGTAGAACGCGAACTTCGTACAGGGTAGGATGTTTGTCATTTCTCTTTTGAATACAGATTACATTTCCCTGTAGAGTACAGTAAATTTATGCACTAAAAACTATCTAAATCAATACTTTTCGCCTTTTTGAAATAATTTCGCGATACTTTTGAATTACACGATTGCTTTCTATCTATATTTCAATCTTTCTCATTTTATATCGAAAGATAAATTAATAATAAGATATAAATAACACTTGAGTATGATTATTTTTATTATTTTTCAAATTTTTACGTAGCAATAGATCACTTTTTCATTAGACAGACTTTTATCATTTAATGCATTAATAATTAAGGTGTAATGAATCTGTTCGAAAGTTATTAATTGTTTTATTCAAGTTTGATTATCCATTTCTCACAAATAAATTTCTTCTAATAACTCTATAAAAATAAAGAATCGCCGGAGAAAGAACTATTCTTCCTCGTTCGATAATATCGAAATGCATTGCTTTCGTCGTTTAATGACTAATTACTTGCCGACGAGAGAGAAAAAAAAAGAAAAGAATAATGAAGTTCAACAGAAATTAACAAGCATCAATATTTTTTTCGTTTTTCTGTAACAGTTTTTACTTGCAAGCGAATGTGACAACTTCTCTCGTGAAATACAAAGAAACTTTATATTTTCCAAGTGACTTTTTTTTATAAAAATCTACCATACATGTTCTTACAATAGATAAAGGAATTCTATTTCAATTAAAAAATTTTCGTTTATTCAGTAGAATAACTCTAGGCTTTATTTCATGAAACCCCTTTTTGTTTTTTTTTTTTTTTTTTTCAATCAATAAATATTTCCATCATCTTCGTAATATCAATATATTCGTAATATTGCGAAAAATATTTGTTTCCTTTATCAATTTTACAAGGGTCCACTACGCGGACCAGAAAAATCGCTTAAACTCAAAATCACATTACTTTTAAAACAGGCTAATTATGATAAATTTATTTGCCCTGTATAATTCACATCAATCTCGCGGTTCATTCAAACACACGTATAATTAGTTGCGCCTCCGTCGTTCGATTCATTCCATTCAAAGCGATTCCAATGCAATCTATTTTTTCCAACCCTTTGTACAGTTTGTTTCTCATTTTTGAAGTCAATATTAACACACGAATATCAAATCCTGATTATTCGTTTTTATATTGTTAAAATGTGGCTAACAGTTTAGTTGTTTTAAATATATATAAAAGAAAATGAACATTAACGTTGTGATATTAATTAAGCATAGTACATTGAAAATGTGTCATGAAAAATTTCTACGTGTGTAAATGATTGAAAGATTTTTCATACGAAGATTAATTTAAAGAAAAACGTCTCAAAGGGTTGAATCATTCTTAAAACAACCACCTGTATATATTTGCATCTGTGCATGTGTGTGTGTATGTGTGTATGTGTGTATGTGTGTGTGTGTGTGTGTGTGTGTCACCAGCGAAGACACGTGAATCGTAATTTTTCATTTCTCAACCGTTTGCCTCTAATGAAGCTACAAAATAATAAATCCGCTATCGTTAATTCTATTTAATTAAGTACAAAACACGTTTCTTTAGTACTTTCGCGTGTTCTACAATCCTGTAGCGTAAAGCATAAAGAAATACGGTAAACGATCGTTTACAACGTACAGGAGGATAGATTGACGATTGTTTTTTTTTTCTTCCGCTTCTTTTTTTCTCGTTTTTTCCTTTTCTTTTCTTCTAAATACACGATATGCATCGAACATTACGCATATTTTCAAAAAACTAAAAAGAATATATATATATATTCATTTATCTGGTATTTCAAATAAGTAAGTCGGATGTTTTTCTTTTTTTTCTTTTTTTTAAGCACCTTTCGACAGTTCGCCACTCGTTCACTTAATTATTTGAAATTCTGTTGCTCTCGCTTGAGTCGTGAGCTTGGATAAACCTAATCTCGAAGAATTCATCGACTATTAATATTTACACAGGAATTAATGCAATAATATGAGTGATATAGGTTGAATATATGAGACTACAGCCATTAATGATTAGAGCAAGTGGAAACTTAAGCCAGTATCATATTGTTTTCTTCTCCACGTTCGCAACATACGAACAGCTGGCAGAACTGATCAGTATCTCGCGTCACAGAAGATCATTGCGAAATAATTCTGATTATTTTCAGTCAAGCTTCTTCCTTAGTAATATCAGCAGCATTCTCGTATTCTCTATTCTCGTAGCTCTGCTGCACGTAGCTTTGAAAAATGCGTTCAAGCAGTCCATCAAATGAATTTCTATTCATTGTCCTGTATTCTTTCGATAGTTTGTCGCGTGTATTAGAACTCCGAGGAAGTGAAAGTAGCAAAAGCCGTGAAGAAAAAAATGACTTGATAAATCTTTTTCCCAAAATTCTCAGATAACGAGAGAACAGCGATTAGCTTCTGACACTTTCCATTCTCTGAACTGACGTCTAAGATTGGTATCCTGAGAAATTTCAATGAATTCTGCCGTGCCGTTCTAATCAGTGATCGAGATCTGAGCAAATCCTATTAATGCCTTGTCGTCTGGCACTTCATTGGCTGCGTGACCAGAATTCTGAAACAATATTGTTCGCGCTTTACTATGTGATCTTCACGACGTTTGCAAAAAAGGTTTGAAGAAGATTTACCAGCGAGAACGTTACTGTCCGTAATTGGCCGGCGCTGTCTATGAGTTTCTGCAAATTCGCAGCTATCACAACGATGTCTTTGCCATCGACCAACCCCGCACCGACTAGCTCTGCCGCGATTCCCTCGGCGGAATCTACTCCGACAGCGAATTCGAATCTGATGTCGTTAAGCTCTCGTTTCTGGTTTCTAAATAAAGAAAAGATCTTCTATTCAATCTCAAATTTCGATCGGAGTAACATTTTTGTTAAATTACTTTGAGAAGAAGGTTAGATTAAAAATTATTGTAGAAGATCAGGAATTGAATAGGAACGTACTCAAATGTATCTTGAAGGATGAAAGGGTTTTCGGGACGACTGCAATAAAAATGTAGCAAGTAAAACAATCGGAAAGAAAAGTAGAAAACTTGAGAGAACTGATATGATCAAACTAAAGGATATAATTTAAAAAAATGTACCGTAATCTTAGCACCAAGTTTATAGGAACATTCTGCTCGGTGGCTTGTACAGCAATGTGACTTCGTGCCGACTTTATTTGTCCGTAAAACTCTTCCTCCGGCTCCTCTTCGGTGCTAGACGCGTTCTCGATCGTGTTAACTGGCAAAGCTTCTTTGCCCTCGTCACCGCTGGACGCACCGCTGTCCTCTTCCTCCGATGACCAAACCCATTCTCCCGTAACTGTTCTGTGCAGACGACCCGACGTGCCAGGTTGTCTTTTCGAAGCCTGGGACAATTACGACAACAATAAAGTACAAATACACACTATAAAATATCGATTTATAAAAATATAACAAAAAAGAAAGAATTATACCTTCTGTACTCGAGTTTCAAGACTAGGACCGCAAGCTACCAAAGTCTGTTGCAAATATTTCTTATCCTTTGCTTTTTTGAAGAACGGATGTTTCAGCAGCTCAGTTGCCGTTGGTCTGTAAAATTATTCTTCTTCAATATTTTTGATCTCTCTCTCTTTTTTTTTTTAATTTTTTAACTCATCAAGGACCAACTTCACGAATTTTGTTACTCGGTCCTCGATGGTTTAATAAAACAATCACCAGTGAAATTAACCTTTTCGTCGGGTCTTTCTGCAAGCAATCGACGATCATTTTCCGGAATGTTTTACCGTAGGCTTTGTACTGATCTTTATCGTCGGCGGCAGTGTCTAAAGTTGGCGGATCGTTCTGCAGGGTCAGCATGAGCACCTTCATTGGCGGGTATTTATGGTATGGGGCTGTGCCGCTAGCCATTTCGATGGCAGTGATGCCAAGTGACCAAATGTCTGCTTTGAAATCGTAGCCATGGTCCTGCAAGGTTATTTACATATCATAATTGATTTTGCAACATACGCATTAAATCGGAACACCAATTTACGGGGTCAAGTCATGCTGCTTATTAACGGTAACATGCTATTTCAATAATATCGAAAAAAAAGGGGATTTTGTAGTTACTAATAAGTAATATATTTGACGCAAATACAATAATTACATGCTGAAGGAAACAGAAATAAATATAAAAGTTTGAAGATCGAATTTTAGAACTTCTTTTAAATAAGTTAGAATAATCTGGTGCGTTATGAAAAAGAAATTAGGCTTTGGGTATTCTGATAAAATAAAGAAATGCAATTTGAACCGAATAGAAAAGGATAAACATGGACATCAAAAAACGCAGGCTAAGAAGTTGTAATGTTACTTTCCTCTCTCACCTGCTCCATGACCTCAGGTGCCATCCAGCAAGGCGTGCCCACGAACGTGTGCCTGACTTTCTGCCTACTTAAATCCCGACCAGTTGCTAGCCAGGCACTGACACCGAAATCGGCTATCTGCACGGTGCCATCTTCTCCTAGTAGGATATTACCGGCTTTTATGTCCCTAATATTATTCTGTCATTAAAATTTGTCTATACATTATCGGAGAATCAAATATATTCACGTCACATTTCATTAGAAACAATTATCCTTCACTCTTAGTATTTTTTTTTTTTTTTTGACTGCTTTAAAACTAGAAACGACAATTAAAAAGTTTCCTTGTAAATAAAAGTGCACTGACTCTGCATGAGCAATGTAAGTCGTTTCATTATTGAATCTTAATTCCTTCCTAAAAGCTGATTATATAATAAGAACTGTACCAGAATTTTTTCTTACAAGCAAGAAAAGTAGAGAAATTAAGCATAAACAGAAATGATTGAATTAATCCATGAAGAACTAATACAGTGGACTTTAAAAGTTAATAAAATTTGGAAGATATGTGAAGAATAATAAGAATTTGAGGAGAATGAGATTTTTTTCGAATTTTGAGCACGACGAGTTAGTTTCTTTTGTATAATTTCGTAACTGTAGCAAGAAATAATATAAAACAGTATACCTGTGTATCTGTCCATTACTATGAAAGTATTCAAGGCCTTTGAGCACTTCTCGCAAGACGGTGGCTATTGTAGCTTCATCGAATACCCCGTGCTTGCAATTCGTAGTTCTGGTTTTGTGTTTGATGATGTCCAGCAAGGATCCACCTTCCAGCAACCTGAGAACGAGCCAAAGTTCTTCCTTCACGACGAACGACGTGTAATACGTGACCACGTTCTCGTGATTGCAGGAGGACATTGCCTGTATTTCTTTCTGTTAACCAAAACGATAGTCTTTTAAATAAATAAATAAATAAATGTTAAATATCTAAATAAAATTTTGCTGATCGGGTATCAACGAAATCCTGATACAATATCGATATATATCAACGGCGAATCATGTTTTCGAACAAATATCAAAATTATCGTCGTTCATGATATTCAATATCTTCAATAATGCAAGCGCAAATGTAATTACAGAGTGTAAATAAATGGATTTGTTGTGTTAAGTGGCGATAACTGTGATAACGCGAATGGTCCACGAAACGAAATTCTGCCCCGATACAATGGTACGTTTATCACATTATCGGGCAATTTTTTTCTAACTCGAGCTTCCCGTAAAAGAAATTACCAGAAGCTCGTCCATGCTTGTGTTCCATTTCTCCAGGTTTATTCTCTTGATCGCACATTTCTCCTGTCGGGGAATGCAAAATGCGGCGTGCACTACGGCAGTTGCGCCAACACCTGAAATACAATATACAATAGAGCATTAAAATTTCTCGGAATAAAACGTACAAATTGAACAAATGTATGTTCGAACAATTATGACGTTATTATACGTCATTGTGTGTCACGTGACGCTGTTATGACGTGACACTGACGCAGAATACGTACTTTTCAAATTAGATCGTTCGTTGCCGAATCTGGATCTTCTTCATAATTTTATGAAATTTATTTATACTCGCACCTTCTTTCTAAATGAAAGACTTTCGCGTCGATATTTTCTTGACAATTATGCAAAAAACATATATATGTATATACAAACCACAATACAATAGAACAATATTGTTCTATTTACATTAATCCTACCTTAAAAGTGACCTCAAAAGACGTTAAAATCGTTGGGACAGCAAGTTATATCAAGTACATTTTTTTAACTGATCTAAACAGCAGAAAAAGAACCGCAATAACGTGCCAGCTATAACCTTCAAACTCTTTCGTTTCAGATAAACATTTATAAATGAAAATAATCTCGAAAAAACTAGGTCGAGTCGGAGGACGATGATCTTATCTACTTTCAGCTTCGCAGCGACTTGCGAACGGCCCAGAGCAGCCGTATATTCCAGACACGAATACGCGTGAAAAAGAATCCGGTGAATCCGTTTCTCCGAGCGAGTTAACTAGGTTAGGACGTATCGAGCACCGGTATACGTAAGAGCGAGTAGGACAACGAGTTTCCAACTGCAGCACGAAAGAGACAGTCGCGTAAACGCGGACTCGAGATTCTCGCTCGCGATGCCGCTCGAGAATCCTCAATCCTTTCCCGCGGTGTTCGTTTTCACCGCGAAAGGCGAGTTCTCAGCTCGGGAAGGGGAATGTTCTGTTACTTAACGAGCCAGGTGACTCTTGACTTAACGTCAGAAGAAACACGAAGTAGCTGTTCGTCCGGAGCGGGCAAGCGTGTGCACCACGTCGGCGACACGCGTAATTCTCGCATGCGTTTCCGCGATGGTGGCGGACGAAGGGAATACCGAGGCCAACGATTACTCACCAATAACCTCTTTCAGCTCGTAGTCGTCCTTGGTGTTCGGCCAGCCCTGCACGACCGTGCTGGTGCTCGAGGACGCCATTTTGTTCGCCAGTGCCGTGCCAAGGCGCGCGTGCTTACTGGTGCCGCGGGCGCTCCGCGCCAGAAGTAACACGCCGCTCTTCAAACGTGTGCTGCCGCTGTTAGGTGTTTTCGGCTCACGTGGACCCCGCTGTTCCGCATCTGCGTGCTGGCGCTCGCTGGTCGCTGCAGGTGCGCTGCTCGAGTTGCTCCGCGGCGGCGTCGACGCGCGGAACGACTTTTGCCTGAAAATACCCGCGGAACACGACGGCAGCACGTCCGGCGAGATTTTCCTGAAAATAGTATTCAAAAACTTTTGCGTAAATTTACAGAAACCTGCTGCAGAGTTTGTTTGATCTTGGAAAAATGTAAGACTCGAGACTCAGGAGCGAGAACTTGCTTCGAACATTTTTCGCTTCTTTTCATTCTTAACCTTTTGTGCTGGAATAATGTGCCACGCACGTCAAGAATTTTTTGGCCCAAAATTGCAATATTTTCTCAGTTTTTAAGTACTATAATTTATTACTTTTCAATAATTTCTATTCAGATTCTATCTATTCTGATATTATACCGACGAGTTCAAAAAGAAAGCGACGAATTATTGTGTACGATTTGGTCACTCGTTATGGTTCGCAATCAGTTGCCAGCGCAAGTGATTAACTCCTGCACTTTTAACTTTCGCACAACAAGGGAAAATTTCGATTGGACTACTGCCAATCCTTGTAAGATTTAAGACTCGGGAATGAGGACATTTTTTTTTTTAAATTCCTGCATGTTTCAGAGGTTCGTTTCCACAAACAATGGAAACGGATTAGGGGGGGAGGGGACCGTGTCGAGGAGCTAGTGACAATATGTTTATTAAGTCTCAATTACGCGCAATTTTGTCAAAATAAATGCGTCGACAGAGCGTCGACGCAACCTACGCAAGCCTTAATCCGATTCATTGGGTCGATTGGTCTTTCTTAGAGAAACTAACAACTCGTGTGATAAATTCTAATTTGGAACGATTTCGCCGACACGACGAGAGCTTTCTTTCTTTCTTTCTGTTTCTCCTTCAATCGTGTTTTAAACGCTATTTAAATGAAAATTTATTCTAAAAAAAAAAAATGTAGAATGACCTTTATTTGAATCAACACATCGCGACAAGTATAATTACGCACTGCAGAAAGTGTATTAAAAAACACTACACACCCTCTTCTTTAATGCACGCTCCCCCCCCCCCCCTTAAATACACGCCAAAATGTAGAGGGGAATTTAAATGTCACTTTCATTGAAACTCGATCGTGTTAACTCGTGGGTGGAACTGAATCAACGAAATTGCACAAATAAAACTAAGCTGCACGATCTATTTTCTTTTTTCTTTTTCTTTCAATTCTGTCGCGACATTTCACCGTCGGGGATCTACTCACATGTAAGTGTCCACAAATAATGGATGAGGATTAGGATTTATCAGTGCAGTCTGCTCTCCGCGGAGTCCGTCACTACTGTTCAACAACAGTTGAAAAGACTTTTTTTTTTTTTTCGGCGAGAGAGAACGAGCGTCGCGTGATACGTGACCGCGATATTAAGGTTAATCCTGGCCCGTCTGTTCCAGTCCGACCATAAACTCGGCACGCTCGCCACGATTAGTAATTGAAGTGCTTTCGTTCGCGGGTATATCGAGAAGCGTGTTGAACAGAGAAAGAGAAGAGACAGACAGACAGACAGACAGACAGAGAGAGAGAGAGAGAGAGAGAGAGAGAGAGAGAGAGAGAGAGAGAGAGAGAGAGAGAGAGAGACAGAGAGAGTCAGAGAAATGAACGGGAAAGAGCAACGACGATGCCAATCGCGACAAAATCAAAGACAAAGATGCGAAATGAAAGGAAGGATAGAAAGGGAGGAGACAAAAAAGAAATCGTGAAATTTGAAGTAGAAAAAAGAGCAGAGAGTTAGCGCGTTTCTATGGAAAAGAAAAGAAGAAGAATAAAATAAAAGAAATTGTATGAAAAATAAAAAAGCAAAATTATTATTAAAAGGAGGAATGAATTGTAATGAATAAATAAATAAATAAATAAATATATATATATATATATATACGAAAAGAAAGAAGAGTGAATATATAATTAGGTAAGAGGGGGGAATTACAAATGTTGAATGTACGGTTCGAGTTATCGGTATCAATATCGGGACGCTGTCAATCGAGGCGATTAAAGAATTCAATTAAATGGTAGGCGATCAAACAACGACGGTACGTTGAGATATTGAATTTTCACTGTTTGCGAAAAGGATCGTGCACCGTATTTGACGATGCCCTTTACTTTTCGAACGACAGATGACCTAGCCCGATTACTATAAAAGAGCTAGACGAAAGTTGATACGGAGCAGTGATCTGCCGTTAACAAGCGTGGCTCTTGTCAAAGCGTGGTTTTCCTCAGAATTAAAAAAAAAAAAAAAAAAAAAAAAAAAAAAAAAAGAGAGAGAGAATTGTCGAAGCGAGGAGGACCGAAGAATTCTGCCGATTATGTACCGATTGTACATTTACACGGTAAGCGTTTTTGCAAAGACTATTTTAAATGTTTCACCTTCGAGGTGTCTCGAAATTAACGGTCTAAATTTAAATGTGAAAACTCGAATTTAAAGACGCGATTTCGAGACGAGCAGGAGGAGAGACGATAATTGCGGCGAGAGAGTAGCGACGAATAGCAAAACGCGAAACGGTCGCACATTCAGCGCGCCCGATCCCATACTGCACGCTGTGGCAGCCAGCCTTTAAACACTTTAATTATCATGGATGTACCACTACGTCATTAAGAAAACTCGCGTTGTTTACCACTGAACAATTAGCACGTCTCTCCCGTGCATCGTTCCGAGTTCGCAACAGCTCGCTCGGAAAGGACGTTAAAACACGCATGTTAATTCGCAGCGCAAATGGCAAATTAAATTTAGCGTTTCCCCAGTTTAAATTTATCGTTCCGTCGTGCCGCTTCAACAGGTGTGCAATCAATCGCCATAATTACAATTCAAACGTTCTAGCTCGCTACTTGGAAATATGGTAATATGGTAAAAATTGTTAGGATCAATTCGTGAAACGTATCCGCTTTAACGATCGCGATCGCGATTTCACGATACGTCTTTTCTTATTGTCGGGACGAGCCTAAAATTCGTTTAATTGACAGCTGGATGATTTCTAATTTATCATTACGATGTTAAATTTATGATTGTGATGTTCGAAGTATTATTACAATCAAATGTGATGTTAAAAGTTGCTAGATTGTTCTCCAATGAGGAGGGCATGGTCACGTGTCCGCGCGCGCAGTGATCCATTATTGTTGACCGAATTGGCCGTCGATTCCTTTGAATTCGACGCAACGCAACGTGCCTTCTGAGACTGCAATTGAAACTGCAATTTGCCAGGCGGGGGCAGGGAGGGTTGATGAAATCCTGAATTGCACGGACGAGAGGAGAATAATGCTGGGCACTCACCTATTTCTGCCGAGTACCAACGTCGTCAAGAACCTGTTGTCTTGGAACTTCAATCGTTCCTCCTCAGGAGATACAGGCGCCGCGGCGCCAAGAGTGCCGGTCTTACGTTGCCTCATGCTGCCCGTAATTCTGTGCACAAACGAACGTCCGTGTTAGACTGGTTGCATACCGCAGGCGTACGCTTCGTACATTTGTACTAACAATTACAATCGCAATTGTAATTAACATTTACACAGTTATGACTAACAATTACAATTACAATTATAACTAACATTTACACATTTACAATTATAACTAACATTTACACATTTACAATTATAACTAACATTTACACATTTACAATTATAACTAACATTTACACAATTATAATTACAACTAACATTTACACAATTATAACTAACTAACATTTACACAATTATAACTAACTAACAGTTACAATTATAACTAACATTTACACAATTATAATTACAACTAACATTTACACAATTATAACTAACTAACAATTACAATTACAATTATAACTAACTAACAATTACAATTATAACTAACAATTACAAGTTACTTCTGTCTAAGTAAATGGACAGAACACAGCAATATTCGTCCACAATAATGGAATCACATTTTACTTTAACTTTAAACTCCATATCAATTTAAGATATACCTATCTGAACATTTTCATCGTAATTCTTTTCCAGACCATTTCTCATTCCTTTGCAAAAGGAATTTGTTACAAATGTACAAATGTTTAGATACCAGGGATACTGAATTACTGAATATTTCCCTAATGAGGCTGACGATGCATTTAGTTCCAATTCACTGTCTTCATCGAGCATATTCTCTGAACTTCCTCCCACTTGGCTTGGACATAGTTGAATATCATTTCTTTTTGAATTTCCATCACTAAACGTGTAGCTTCTTAATTTTCGTGAAAGATCATTCGTAACTAGCAATGCCTTTCCTGTCCTGATAATATATTATATTTGTGTTCGTCCAGAACGCAGGTTGAGGTCCCCGGGCTGTCAGCGTGTGGAATATTTCTAAATTGGCGGTCAGTCGATTGTCACCTAAATACCTAAATGGGATAATTGGAGTTGGATTGGCCTTACCAGCTATTTTTAGCCGGCATCAAGGGGTAGCCCCTATCTTGCTACCTAAAAATAATCTGAATAGGGACTAGGGAGCTTTGGCTGTTTTTTCAGGCCTGTTTGGCCCTAAGGAATTTTTTAAACATATCCCAATACCAATAAATCTTCCGCAATATTCGAAATTTCCATTAGATAGTGAATCAAGATTGGAACCAAACAGCCACATTTGTACAGCTATTGAATATTCGTACACGTCATTCGCGACCTGCTAACAAGATTAAATCCGTCATCGCGAAAATATCTCAACAGCATGATCTAATTGTCTCTTTAAAATCTGTGTTCGCATTCTTTCTTAATATAGTTATACACAAACGTTCTCACAACGGAAACTTTTATTCGGGTAGAAAAAGAAATAAAAAAAAAGAATACTGTCACACAGAAGTGCTAACTGGACTGACATTCTTTGATTATACATCAAATATTTAGGAAGAGCAAACATTATAGAAAAGGAAAGATACTGCAAAATTATTTGCACAAACAAAGACTACCTTTAGCAAATTGAGTTATTGATAAAAAAAATCAGAGGTATTACCGACAATATGTTGCAAATCATTCCAATGGGTCTAAATTCAAAAATACAGGCGGATAGCGACACATATGTACAATATGTGTACGTACGAGAGACAGAAATGAAGAAATAAAAATTTGAGAGAATCACGCGACATGAATGTAGGCAGAGCGTCACGCCGGCTATAAACTTAAATTAAAGTCACTGTTCTGCTCAGGAAATGAAACTTTTTAACCCAAATAAGACGCTGTTTCGTGCAAGAAATTCCATCTCGTGCTTCGAAACAGTCGCGAGAGACAAAAGGGAAAGAAATTTTCTTCACAAATGTGAAGAAAAAAAGCTGAACGACTTTTCGAAAACTTCGTAAAAATTGATTTCGAAAATTTTCGATCTGGAGAATTTGCAACGTGAGAGAAGGCTGAAGACTAATCGAAAGGAAGATATAGGTTCCGATCTTGCAAAGTGAAAAACAGAATGATTAGACCACTTGCGGCCTCATGACTGCCAATGTGGAGCAAATAACGTATTGAAACTGGCGGTAAACACGTCACGTAGAACGTTTGATGAAATTCTGGTCGCTCCTTGCCTCCCGGGACAAGAAGAATCTAATTGATCTCCTAAATTAACGAGTCTAATGGCCTCCTCCCTGCTAATCGTTCCCGTTTACGAGCCGCGTCCCGTATTCACAATTTCGTGTTACGAATCGCGTGCCAACCGGTTTCTCTTACTATTCCAACTCGTCGACGTTCAACGACTGAAATTGCACGGTTTTTCAATTGAAAAAATGCGCCATTAGCGCGCACCGTTCCCCTGGTTGATACGAAAAAACGGTAAAATTTACACATTCAAATGAACGTCTTCTTCCATTCTCAAATTCATTTCAATATCAGTTGATTCTCTAATTGATGTACTGCAGCAAGTTTAATTAAATGGAACGTTCAACCATGAGAGTTCGAGGTGGCAGTACAAAGAATATTAAGAAATGTAAATTAGAGGCTAATACGCTTCGCAGACTCCCAGTAAACAAGACGACTGTCCACGAGAAATGCCCAGCAAAAATTGTTCGAGACAGGTCGACACTTGTGCCGATCCTTGTCAATATTATCAAAAAGAGCACATGTGTTTGTGTTTAATTTTTCCTTTGACAGCAGTTACGTGAACGCTCATTCTGCTGTGTTCTCTATCGTGTCGCAATTGATGATAGACGGGCATATATTCTTTGGTGTACGGGCAGCCACTTCGCAGGAACGACTGAAAATGTCATGGATTTAGAGAAAAGAAAATGAAGAATTCGAGGCAAAACGTTGTCACAATACTGTCTCACGTACGTCGTGATTTTCTAGATGCCGCGTGAAACGACTTTGCATTAAGATCAAGTCAAGTGGTTCACAACAATCTGATGATTTTAAATTAGACGACCCGAGTGCTTCCATTTATTTTCTCTCTGTTCGTTCGAAATTTCTCAGTTCTGCACGAATACGTATACGAGTAAGCGAAATTTCCCCCAGATGTTCGAGATCCAAGAAATATTTCGAGTGACCAACTGTTCAAGTTTTGTCTAACGGCGTTCATCAACGGAACCTTTGCTCAGGAGGCCGAGGGTCAATTGGTTATTAACTCAGACAGCAGTAACGGCTATTAAACCGTTTCATTGTCATGAAAATTGCCGCAAAAAAAAAAGTGAGGAAATCACGTTCTTGCACGAATCATCTCAAAAACCAGAATGTTAATAATGTAACAATCAAAATTGTAGACTGCCGTTTGATGTCTTCATAAGGGTATCAAGTATTCCTCTCTTCGCTTTAGAATTCCATGAATTCTGACGTAACATTTTACATAATACTTGCTTCACCGAATCCTAATGCTACTTTATGTCAATCAACATACGTTTTACATATTTCACATTGATCTACTTGTTCAGAGAATTTTACCAAAGAGAGGATCAACGCTAGAATTACCAATGATTAAAGTATAGAATTCGTAGCAAAGAAATCAAAACTAAAGCTATGCACTTTTCGTTCATATACTACTTTACAGAGAAAATCATTCAATATTACTGTGTAATAGAAAATTTTTCTAAAAAACGATATATTTTCTATTGTAACTTATCCTGACACTTTCGTCGCAACCAATAATCCATGATCCTTCAATCACATTCAAGAGCAAACACTTCAGACAACTTCTCAGAAGCTCCAAGCAAATAGTTCCAACAATTGCCAATTTTTCCATTCACAACCAATAATGCTGGCTCGAAGCATGAACTGTCATTCGATTTCCATTGCCAGTTTGTCCTCCATAGTTGGTCAGTGAACAAACATCAAAGCATACGGAGAAGAGAAAGAACTCAGGAGCTTATCTGAAATTATCTCTTATCTCTTATCTTGTATGTCTCTCACCTGCCGGACGTTGACTTCACGGATCCATTCGCGTACAGGTCGGCTGCCATGTCAATCGCGCTGATCCTCTTGCATCTCCCCCCACTTGGACACGTGTTTGTTCCAGAAGAAGCTGTCGGTACAAACCGGCGTCGCCGGCTGCTCTAGAGCAGCCAGAAAAAAGGATCAGTTTCACTGGCAACGGTCAACCTTGGCCGAGTTTGTTCTCACTGGACCAGCGAGCCGGTCCCAAAGCACGATCACGTCTCTGGACAATCTTGCAGGAACCGTCATGTCGATATATTCTCAACGATTACAGTAGACGCCCTTTTCACTATGTATTCTTGTTGAGAGGAAAGTTGAGACAAAGCTGAGACGAAGCACACGTTGGATGAACGCAATTCGTTGGATACTGGAACGCAGAATTACAAAAACGTCACTGCTGGCAGAGATGCAGTCGGATCATCCTAAGTTCGTCGTCGACTGAACTATGTCAGACGGGGGCACTGTCAATTGGATAACTACCTACCACACACCGACGTGCCACCGCGTGGAGAATACGCTTGATAGCGGTTCGAGCTGATGACCTCCCCTGGCCTCCCCTCCTGAAAGTGTTAATTCGCTTTTAATTTTGGTCACTTGATGATCATCACTTTGGTTTCGATCGTAGAACACCTTGAAGTGTTAAGGCTGTTGTTGAATCAGGCTTTGACAAAAATTATCGAAGGAGGGGAGCTTGAAGGATTCTTATTTTTTTGGACCTTGAATCATCAGACTGTGGATGGATTTTAGTGCATTTGTCAAGAATTTAAAAGTGGAAGATTACTCGGAAAGCACGCGATGTGTAAAAATACATCCTAAAAATATAAAATACCCAAAATATAATGTAGCATTTGCAGTATTTAATGATTCTGACCTTTTTTTTTTTTTTTGGTCAGTGATTTTATTTGAAGAAAAATTGTTTGAGAAAGGAAATTACCTTGTTATCGAGTTTATTAGTTTTCGATATTAGTTCGACGGAATGTTTCGTTATTCCCAAATTATTCCTCTGTTTTTGCTAGGTGAATACTATTCCACAGTCAATTGAAAGGCAGAGCCACAGAGATCGGCACGGGGAAGACCAATTTATATCGTGCGACGCGAAGCACGTCAGCTCAATCACGATCGACCTTGCTGACCGGTTCATACTCTGTTTTTCGCGGGAGTATCATCGTCTTTAGAGATTCGTCAATACGCCACACTGATTTCTGACATCACCAACCAATTGATCACGAGACTAGCTCGATTAATCCTCCGTTAAGTTTCAATTAGTGATTTTCATTGAACACAACTTTATCATGCTGTTGCTCTTGCCATAATTGAACTGAATTAATTTCATGCAACGTTAATCCTTCCTAAAATTTCATTGGATGTAGTATTTCAGAAAGGCGATTCATGTTTGAATTAAAATGATAAAAAAACGATGATACCACGGGTCCTTAATGATATTTCGTGACGTCATCGTTAAAATTCAAGCATCGACGGAGGTCTCAGTCAGAGTTAGAGACCCATCAAACTTGATAAAGCATAAATCGTATGCAGAGGGTTCTGCCAAGTGGGAATGGAAGTGGAGTGAATCGGTCGTTTAATAATGTAGCAACTGACAAAACGCTAGAACGATCGTCGATTATCAATGGCTCGTTTTTCGCAGCTTTGATCCTCTAGCTTTGTAACATTTCCCTCTATTACGACAGCCAAAATATCTTACTATATCGGTATTTGTAACTAATTCTTCCATTATGCGATTCGTAATTTCTGCAATATATCCTTTTTGATTTAATTCATGCTTGAAGATTATTGATCTCTTGATTTAAAGTTGCAAGAGGTTTGTTTGTGAAAAATTCATAAAAAATACGTAGCTGTATAATTTAGAAACTTTTCCTTTTCAGTTAGCGATTATGGCAGTGTCAGGGCAAGTGACCTACGACCTTTGCAAAAAATGTAACAGAAGTTACCACGACTTGAGAAATATGTATGAAAGGAACTTGATACAGAATGTTTTCCATCTACCTGAAGAAGATCACACTGAGAAACTTGAGAAGAGGCAATGGCTCTTCAATCGGGACAATAGAAATTCATTGCCTGTCAGTCGTGATGTATCCAAAAAAAAGAAATAAATGAAAAGCGAAATTTAACATTTTGCACTTTGTCTGTAGGAGTATCATAGTTTATGCGAAACTGTAACGGAAACAGTGCAACTAGACGATTCCGAGTACGAGTATCAACCGCCTCTTTATCATGAGGTTTACTGTAAAAGTAACGCTTTGCTAGACAGCCTTCAACGCGCCAATCCATCGAAGCAGGTAGATTGAAAAATAAAAAGAAAATCTTGAGCAAAATTACCTACGATTTAGAATATTTGAGTAGAGAATACTATAGTTGGTAAGTTAGGCGTTCCTCGGGAATCCAGAACCTGAAAGAGAAACAACTCTTTTACTTTGATAGTCATAAAATTTAAATAAAATTGTACGTGTTGATTGAAGTTAATTTAGTTAGTATTTTAATATTATACTAGGTTTCTATGATAATTTCTATATTACGTTCTATAAATTAATAGTTGTATCTTGTGAATACAATAGCATAAAATGTTGATATTTACCAATAAGTAAGTTTTGGAAGATCTCTATAGAAACTGCAGATCTCTTGTTTCTTTTTTTTGCATTAAGTGGAGTATATTTATTTCAGAAATGCGTATATAATGGTTTTCATTGCGTGCAAAGAAGTAGAACTTTGATATTGGTAAGGCGACGATGGGAAAACGAGTGTTGGGAACCTTTTGTCAAACAAATTCCCAGTGGTTGTGACTGTATGTGGCCAAAATCTGTCCTCGGAGATATAACTAAACATTATTAATCACCAATAGTCTTTTACATCATATTGCATCAGAGAAATTAACAATTAAGAAGTGAAAATTCTTTATTAAATTTTAAACGATTGAATATTTAGTGGTGCAAAAAAGATCTGGTACAGAATCATTATGTATATTATCAAATATATATAAATTTGTAATCTATATTCGTTTTATCGAAGTTGTTTATTTCCTTGTTCATGCGACTGTTTGTGAATGTCCGTGTGAATGTTTAGCAAAATAAAAAAGATTTTTTACTCTTCTCATCTAGAATTTATTCCAATAAATCTATTTAATAAAAATAGAACAGGAAGATAAAACTTTTCTTTTCATACGACATATACATCATTTCCACGCGTTCGCTTTGTGCTTTGGCAGAAAATTAAATCCTTCAGGTACTTTTCCTAGTAACATTTCTCTGAAAATGAAATCTAAGTTAAACAAAGCAATTGTATTAAATATGCGATGGTAAATGAAAATATTTTACGATAATTTAATCCAGTCTGCAGAGTTTGAACTAGCCATTAGCGTTTCCATGTCGTCGCGACCTCTGTAAAATGGTGGTCTCTCGTTGATCCTTTGCGGTGGTCTTTCTAATATTCCAACAGGAATATACCTATAATTAAAAATAATATTTAATAATTTATGTAAATATATATACATAATAATTAATTAATGTTTCGAAGTTACCTATGCAAAAAAGATATCCATTCCAACATAAATCTCCTTGTCGTCTCAACGCCACGAGTATCCGAGCCCCAATGTTCAAGGCCATAATTGGCATATTTTCTCAAGATCTCAAATCTTTCTGAACTTGAAATATCAATTAACTTTTTCTCTTTTATTTCGGTGAATATCCATGGTTTTATTAATGCCCCACGTCCTATGGTGATCCCATATACAGAAGGATATGTGTTCCGAACTCTTTGATAATCGTCATACGATAAAATGTCTCCATTCCCAAATACTGGAACAGGATCTGCCGCTTTTGCGCATTTTTCTATGTAATTCCAATCGGCTAATTTCGTATATCTTTGCTCGCGTGATCTTCCATGAACCTACATTAATTTTCAATTAATAGTTAATATTTTTCAATACAATTTCCTGAGATTTTAAAACAGCAGGTTTCAAAATGTAATTAACTTACTCACAGTAATCATGGACACACCCCAATTAACAAACTTTGGCATTAAAGTATGTGCAATAGGTTTGTCCATATAAACGCCTGTCCTAGTTTTTACAGTTAAAGGTATACTCATAACTTGGCTAACAGATTTTACAACAGTTTCTAGAACATTCAGTCGGTTCAGCATACCGCTGCCTCCTCCTTGTCTATAAATTAAATCTATAGGACAGCCAAGATTCAAATCAATGAAATCAACATCGATTTCTTCATTCAGCAACTGTGCACATCTTGTTAATACTCCCGGGTTGTTCCCGCAAAGCTGTACACCAAAGATATCTTCTGACTCGTGCCTTTTCACCAGCGCCCACTCTTCATGAGCTCCTTGCAGTATCTTCGGTGCCAAAGCCATTTCTCCGCAAGTTATATCTGCTCCGTATTCTTTACAAATTCTTCTAAACGGCAGATTGCCCACTGTAGTCAACGAACTTAACAGTATCTTATTTTTCCAATCAACCTTTTTCTTCTCCAAGTACCTACATTTGATCAAATCGTAATCTTCAACAGGGCCAAGTTTTTTTGTTGTATTCTGAGTCTCGATGGTCTCGTTTTTAGATTCATTAATAGAAGTATCTAATACTGGACTGTCTTTTATCTCCAATTTATCTTTATTCGAGAGTTTGTCAATTTGTTCAACATTTTTTATCCCTAAGTCTTGTTTAATATTTTCTAATCTTGGTTCTGCTGTAACGTTTTTTACCTCTATCTTGTTGCTAGATGGCCCGTTCGCCTTAACAATGTTTTCAGCTTTAGAAAAATTATACTTGTGTTTCCTTAATCGAGTCTGAATATCTTTAGTCAAGTAATTCTTTGTAGAAGGTGGCCTTTTCGCGAATTCCTCCAGTTTCTCATTGTCAATGATATTCAAACCTTCCTCGGTCAAATGTTTGGAACCCATTCTGCAAGTAATGCCTCTGGGGCACCTACCAGTAAGCTCGAAGATGCAACATTCGTCAGCAATGTCATCTGGCTTGATTTTCAAATATTCAACTCTGTCGTGCAGGAATATGCATTGACTATTATCGCATTTCTTTTCGAGTTCGTTCACTGCTTGATCCGCTATCCTGGGGCACAGATTCAATTTGCTCTGTGTCTTAAATGGCGGAGGCCTTGCTTTGTTTTGCCCCCTGTGCTTTTCCTTCTTATTGTCATATTTGATTTTTTTGGACGGCGGTTCGTCCAATGCAGAAGTGTCACCACTTAAATGTCTAATACGATCTTCCAGTATAAACCTGCAATAATTTTATCATTTACACGTTAATGAAAAATCCTTGCCGTCAAGGAAGATGATAAATCATTTAAGAAAATACTGCAATGTAATTAATACTTTTATCACAGTTTTACATTATTCGACTAAAAGGTTTGTATTGTGACAGAACGCCATGTGGCTCGACTAGATTGAGGTTGAGTTAGGTGATATTCGTAATAAAACGCGATAATTTTGCAAAAATCGAACGTTTTTATCAAAAATGGCAATAATCACTTACTCTTCTTTGATCAAACAGACACCTTTTTGTTTGTCATCGCCATAGTCGAACGAATAATCTTCCGCACATTTGTCGCTGCAATCTGCCATTTCAAACGAGCAGATTGAGGTTAACTTAGGTTATTTTTGCAATGAAACGCGATAATTTTGCAAGACTCGAACGTTTCTAACAAAAAATGATAATAATCGTTTACTTTTTTTTGATTAAGTAAACGCCCTTTTCTTTGTCATCGCTACAGTTCACGACAAACAATCTTCTGCACGTTTCTCGCTGCAAACTACTATTTCAAACGAGTCGATCGCGCGAATAAACTGCGAGAGATCGACCAACCTCGGTCGAGACGAAGTATCTGTGCCTCCGAGAAATATTATTAATCGATGACTGCATCGAGAAAGATATTTAATCGAATTCGAATAATTTTATTTCATGAATTTTTACCACGGTCCATTTTTCAGTATATTGTTGCAGAACGATCTTCTTCCCAAACTATTATTGCAGTTCAAAATCAAATTTACAGAGTGAAATTTTTCACTCTTACGTAATTGAAGAGCTAGCCAGTGAATTCTTCAGCTTACTGAGTTTGTCGAGTTTCATCCACTCAATTGAATTTCTATCTAACAATTAAGTCGAGACATTGGCCACTTGTTGCAAATAATTTTTCCATAACGCAAGTAATTACGTTTTCATGTGATGAAACAAAGGATCGTAAAACGTTCGAAATATGATTGGCAGTCGTTTCTTGGAACAAAGGAAATAATTAATTTCGTTCAACAGTTGCGTTCATTTGAGCAAACGTTGAATATTTAAATGCTGGTTACCTTTGTGCGGATGACAATAGCGAACAGTGGTTCTCATTGCGGAACCTTTGAATCGTGTTTGTATCATTAAATTGAATTTAAAATAAATTTAATTCCTCCTACTAGCAGAAAGGTATCGCATAATTTTGATTATAATTGAAATGAATGAAGCTTGAAATTTATGCCCAATTTTCTCTTAAGAAAATTAGTTTTCAGATATGAAAGTCTATATTCATCAAAAATCAAATTATAGAATTCACGAGGAAAAACAAGTTTCCTCTATTATATATTGTATATTTCATTTCAGAAAGATCTTCACGGTTCTATTCCAGGAATTTTAATATTCCTCAGAGTATGTAAAATTTTCGACATTCCCTGGGAGATTGGAATCCACAATAAATTCCCAGAGTTCAATTCATCATTGATTAAATGTACACCTCATCAACAAAGAAGAACGATCCTCCAAGTTTTCCAACCTAAATTCTGACATTTTTTAAAGTTAACAAATCCTCAACGCTCGACTTATTAATGAAGGAAAATAACCTTCGAAATATTCCAACTTAGACAAATGATTTCGGTAAAATTCTGTTGTTTGAAATATGTATGAAAATGTGGTATCCGTACCGTTTAAACTTTGCATGCGCGTTACTCGAATAGTCTTTGCGCGTGCCTGCCTCTTTTCCACGTGTCCTTGTATACTAACGCGACTGCTTTTTCACGCGAGGCGTCGTTGAAATCCATTAAGTGGTTAAGAAGGGTCAGAGCCTTCGCGACGCGGATCAAGAGCGATCCGTCGTGGCGAGACACTTCTGCCAGTTGTATCGGTGAACGACATCGTGACGCTCCCGGTAAGTCGAGCAACATGCACCATGCGCACACATAATTCTTCCTAGCTTCTTTCTAGCGGCATGAACTATCGTTGACACGGCTTAACAAGCACGAGAATCGCCGTGATCGTAGCTAATTCCTTGATATAATCAATGACGTCGATTTAAATCATTGAAAAAAATATGATTACGTGAACTTTTACACGGTACTCCATGTTGCAAATTGTTGCATTGACATTAATATTAAATACAACTAAATCTTTTCTTCATGATTGAAAAGCAAGAACCATTTTCATATGAACTTCTTTGATCTTTGTATGAATTAATTTGTTTCTCATATGATTTCATTGGAATTTAAATTTCACGTGTAATAGCTTTTTCTCTTTCTGAATGAGAATTTCATTTGCACTCTGAAAAGAATTGTGATAAAACGTGAGTTAGCATCTGTGATATAACATTGTAAGTCTCGCTTGTTACAGATAATATTGGCAAATAATACTTAACACATATTGTAAAGATAATAATGCTTAATAAGGCAGACCTAGTGTAGATTAGATTGGATCTTAACAGATTTGATACAATCTATCGCAAGTACATTTTCTTTTTTGATGGTATTATTCGTTGGTTAGTGAATACTGTGTGATGTATCTATAAAAATAAATAAAATTAATAAAGTATTCTTTATTTGTGTGAATAGAACAATAGCATGGAAAAAGGTATGTTACAATGGGAAGATTACCTGGTTATAGCAGCTACATTATGCATAAGTGTAGGCATAGGCATCTATTATCGGTTCAGTGGTGGACGACAAAAAACTATGGAGGTATGTATGTCATTCTTTTAAAATTGCAAGTTTCCTTTTAAAACAATGTTAAATTAAAGCAAAATTATTTTACAGGAATATTTCATTGCCAGCAGGTCCATGAGTATCATGCCTGTGGGTGTTGCACTAGTGGTTTCCTTCATGTCTGCAATCACCTTGTTAGGTGTCTCTGCAGAAAATTACACATATGGAACGCAGTTTGTAATAATTAATTTATCATACCTCATAGGAACTCCTATTGTTTGTTATGGATTTTTACCAGTATTCTTTAAACTTCAAGCAACAAGCGCTTATGAGGTCTGTATAATAAGGATAATTTAGATAATGATATATGTATTTAAATTACTTTTTTTTTCTTTTCTTTTTAGTACTTAGAAAAACGTTTTGGAGTAAAAGCTAGGATGGTGGCTAGTTTTGTGTACTGGCTGCAGCTGCTTTTGTATTCCGGTGTTGTACTTTATGCTCCTGCTTTAGCATTAGAGGCAACAACAGGAATTTCTAAAACTGGCAGCATTATTATCATAGGCTTAGTTTGCGCCTTCTATTCAAGCATAGGAGGCATCAAAGCCGTCCTGATCACAGACGTGTTTCAAGGATTGTTGATGTTCGTTTCTGTCTTTGTTATCATTATTACAGCTGCTATTGAAGCTGGAAGTATAGGCAAAATCTGGCAGATAGCAGAAGAAGGAAGAAGAATTGAATTCGACAGGTATGATACATGTCACGATGATAAATGATATCTTAATTTCGAGTAATTAATTGTAGAATATTTTCCAAGTGTTTCGATAGATCCCACAGTTCGACATACTTGGTGGTCGCTCACTATTGGAGGTTTATGCACGTTTCTATCATTGTATGGTGTAAATCAGGTTCAAGTGCAGCGTCTACTAACAGTGAAGTAAGTTATTACGAATAAATGGAGAAGAAATGTTATTAATTTATATAATATTTTTAGAGATATAAAAGCAGCACAAAAAGCACTTTGGATATCGTGGCCTATTTTGACAACACTTTCAATAACTACGTGTTTCTCAGGATTAGCAATATATAGTAAATATTACAAATGTGATCCGTTGCTTCAAAAGAGAATAACATCGACTGATATGCTGATGCCGTTGTATGTCATGGATACTATGTCTGACAAGCCTGGTTTACCTGGTCTTTTTATAGCAGGTAGAATTTATAACTTTTGAATATAGTAACACACCTAAACAAACAGAATTTCAACATAAATTCCATTCTTTGAATATCATCAGAAGTATATACTTTAATAGATAAAAGCATGTTAAGAACTTTAAGCTATCGTATTCTCATATTTTTTGCTTAGGTATTTTTAGTGGTGGTCTCAGCACTATTTCAGCGGCATTAAATTCATTGGCAGCAGTAACATTAGAAGATTATTTGAAACCAGCATATAAAAAATGTTGCGGCAAGGAAATTTCTCTAACCATGTCGACAACTGTAGCCAAATTACTTGCCTTTTTTTATGGAATTATTTCTATTGCTTTGGCATTTTTGGCACAATTATTAGGTGGTGTCTTGCAGGTATTTTTTTTTTTTTTTAATTTACTTTATCATAGGAGTATTACAAAATATTTTCAGGATTTCATTCAGAGGAAGATTGTTTTTGATATTACAGGCTGGCTTAACAATATTTGGAGTAGTAGGTGGCCCGTTATTAGGCCTTTTTACTCTTGGAATGCTCACAGAAACAGCCTCAGAAACAGGATCTGTAATAGGTGCTGTTGTGTCTCTAGCATTTCTATTTTGGATTGCTTTTGGACAACCCAGACCTAGTCCACCAACGCTACCAGTTACTGATGTTGGTTGTCCAAATGTAACCATTTCTACCTCACAAGTGTCATCGTAAGCAATAAATTTCTAACTTTGGAATAACTTCTAACTTCTAACTTTTGTAGTTCAAAGTAAGAAACAAATTTATAATGGAATAACGTCTTTCTTTCTTAAGGGAATCGCATGATTACTTCTATCTTTATCGAATCTCTTACATGTGGTATGCTCCGCTTGGATTTTTGATGACATTCATCATTGGACTAGGTCTTAGCTACTGCTTGAACCGAATATCTAAACAACAAAGAATCAAGGTAGATCACAATCTCTTCTTCCCTATAATAGGGAAACGTATACGTCGTAGAAATGAAAGCATTTTCGATGATGATGAGAATGTGATATCAAAGAATGAAAGCGCGCCTAAAAAGTACATATTCAACATAAATTCGGCTAACGATGCGGAAACGTCGAACTATTTTAATACTACTAAACTTTAATACATATTTAGTTAATCAGTTAAGTAGCATTTTAGATTCTAAACATTCCGTATTTCGTAAGTTGGATGGAACTTAAAAGAACAAATTAATTAATTATTCCTTCAGAGAACAAATATATGTCCAAAGAATATTTATTTATATTGTAAAAGTTTCTAAATATTTGTACTATAAAATTTAACTTGTTTGTTGTTTGGCTTTGAGAAAAATGAAATGAATATTGTCTATTGTTAAAATGTTAGAAGTAATTTTAACCTTGAACCAGTTGAGTTGAAAAATTGATCATTTGGACATATTGTATTATAAAAATGTATCAAGGTGTTTGCTGATATTTTAAATTGAATCATATTTGTTTGTTATATAGATAATGTTACACTGTTATGCGAATGTCTTCCATCTTGTTCCTAAACTGCCGTTTTGTAATTTTTGTACGATTAAGTGAAAAGATTTTTTGAGTATGTATGAGCAAATTAGTTTGCTTCACATATCACGTGAAATATGAATTTTTGGAATATCAAGTGAAATTTCTTTTATTTTAAAGAATTTTCACAGATCTGTTCAATCCGTTCAATATAGATACTTAACACATTCACTCTTAAAAATATTGTACAAAATACTTTATAGAATTGTGCTTTTCGAAAATGTAAGAAAGAGCAAGTCTAATTTTTTGTATTTTAACTGAACAAGAATAATTTTTTTCACTTGAAAATTATTACACTATTGTGTTACACTACAAATTGCACATAATTTACATTACAAATTGTCATTGCACATAATTTGCATTACAAATTGTCATTGCACATAATTTGCATTACAAATTGTCACTGCACATATGTACTTACATAATGATACTCTGTTATCAAAAGAGACTATATTTTAGTTACCTCTGAATACCAAAAGATATTTTTATATGAAATAATTCAATATACAGTGTCTTGTGGGTAACTCACTTTGCGAAACGTATTCGTAGAATGTAACTTTTTAAATTTATAATGAGTTTGCTAGTGTGGTGGCTATGTCGGTACTATGGCTATATCGGTCAGTAAAATGTAATAATATATTTATCCAAGCCTTACTGTACTGTGTAACAAGAGTTAATAAAACAATGTGTATGCGTGAGTGAAAACAATGCTAAGACTAGCAACAATTATTTCCAGTCTCTCCTCTTGTTTATCCAATGAAGAATCAAGTAATTACAATTAACAGTAAGGCAATCAAGCAGGAGGAATTTATTGTTTGACTTGATGAACTTACTTAAAACAACTGAAATTTGTAGCTTTTGATTTCTTATTCAACTTCCTCTATTTCTTTGAATAAAACAATCTGAGGAAAATCTAGTTTTTTCCATGTCCTTTTCAAGGATTACTTATGTGGCTATTAGCTTGAAATAAGATATAATTGCACCCTGAAGTTTGTCATATTCTTCTATGGAAAAATTTTTCTGAAATTAAGTATGAATTTAACTATTTAACAAAATTCACGCTGTGAAACTTTGGAAGGGAGATAAAAGTAGGCAACATGTACTTGAAAGGAAGCTTCTGTAGAAAGAAAGATGATGGTTCTAAGGTGCTTCTTGGGAGAAGCAAGTCCCAGATCAAACTACCAGTGGCCAGTTAAAACCAGTTTCAATTTATCCATGTCTCGCGCTTCGATCGGCACTGGGCTCTTTTTAATTATTTTTCTAGCGAAACTGTGACCGCCATTTTCCACGTCTACTTCTTTAACAGCCAATTAATCCATCAAGAAATTCAGCTGACATTCTTTTCGAACGAGGTGTCGAATTATGTTGACCTATGCTTTCTGAAAGACTCAGTTTCCCTAGAATTAGTTCTACTTTTAATGTAGCATTCATCGTGAATTTACTCTTAAATGCATGTAGGATTTATCATTATAAAATTTTTTACAACGCAATAAGCAATTGCTACAATAAATAATTTGCTTTGTTACAAACAAATGAGTTCAATATCCTATTGAGTATTTCAGTGTACAGATGAAAATTATTGCAAAATAAATAAGCAAATACTTTATTAAGTAATTTAGATTTCTTTTACAACAATTTTTTGAAATTTTAAAATCAAAGATAGTGTTGTTTGACAATTTATAAAAATGAGTTTACTTATTATATTGAGTATTTTTGGTGCAAGAATTTTTGAATCTACAAATTAGAATTTATTTTAACTATTTTAATTTATAAATTAGAATAGTCAAAGGACACTTTTTTCTGGTTTTAATGAATGAAATGTGAAAAAAAGAGGCTGCAACATTGCGATTATTTAAATGAATACTTGGTAAATCACTTGATTAAATTAAAATTTTGTACCTAATACCGTATTTACTTTTATCTCCTTCTGTTTATTTCCCTCTTCCATTCTCTCTTTCCCATGAAACCTAATATTATTTATTATTACGATCCTTCTGTTCACCTTTGAAGTCAACGGTCTCCTTGTGTTGATATTGCGAGCATTATGCGAGGAAAGGAAGGAAATATAGAAAATATAGAAATTATACAGAATTAGTATCGATCGTTTTGACAGCCAAGGAATTTTATTTAACTAGACTAAATTAAGACTATAGATTAAATTAAGACTAGACTAAATTAAGACTATAGAATAGTGTATTTAAAATAGTAGTGTGTAGGTGCGTATTGATACGTGTATGAGAAATTGAAATTCAATTTTCACAAGAGTGAAGCATTGTTTTAATTATTTGTGGATTGAAAATTTACTTGACTGAGGGGTGAGTTTTTCTGACTTTATCTTGACACCACTGATTTAACAAATTAAAACGTATCTTCACTTAAATTACAGTAGTAGCCTTTAGAAGAAGGCTAATTTTGAATTTTAAAGATTCTATTGATTTTACATAATTTGAAAAAATCAATTACTCGAATGGAAGGATGTTCTTGTATCCTCAAATACTTCTTCAATGGAAGATTAATTCCACATTTGACATTTACATTTTTAAATCATTAAATATATTTTACCATATTTCATACATCTTGAAAAGTATGTATTCTGTATAATTTATTGTCATTCATTGTTGAATCATTTTGAGGATACATTTTTGGAGAAAATATTTACCAGACGATTCTGAATTTACAATTACCAACTGGTAGTGTTATTTAATTCCGTGTGTTCATTCATCAATGAACGGCGTAGCTGCTCAATCTGTCGTGAGTCATAGTTCCCAGTAGAATTAGCATAATCAGTAAAGGAAGAGAATTTTATTGAATCGTGTTGTGTCATAAATAATCTTTCGCATCTTCCCATTAATTAACTTAGGTTTCATTTTCCTAAGCTATAGAAAATTCTGAAATATTCAATCACGTTTAGTATTTTAAAACAGAGTAAGAAAGTGTATTTCGAAATTATAGTAAATTCGAGTTACGAAATTAAACTGCAAGTCACAGTCTCTGTTCGATATAATATTTTCTTAATACCTTAATAGTGTTTTTCAAAGTTTGACTAATGATCGAAATCCTCTGTGGATTTCTGTCCACACTTGGGAATTTTTTTTTAAAGTAAAAATAAGAAGTTACCTCGAATTATCTACAGTGGAGAAAATGATCAAACGATGACTATTCACTTTTTTATTGTTCTAGTGAAGACACGTGTTAGAATTGTGTAAACTGCATATATATTAATTTCTCTTTAATGCTGCTTTGTAGTTAGATCTGAGAAAGGCAATAAAATCATAGATTCATTGAGAAAAATTCATAAATTAAATAACAGACAATGTACCGTAAAGTTTTTCAATAGTTACCTTCAATTATCTTCACTATTAATTAAAGATTGACCGTCATTTTCTTTATTTTTATTTTTATTAGATCTTTTTGCAAATTTCCTGACAATTTAATACACATTATCATCTATAATTTGGAATTGTTAATTCCAATTTTTCTTCCTTCTTCATTACTAATTATTATTTTTTATTTATTACAAAAATAATATAAATAGACGCAAATGAATTATCAATTTCAACTCTTAATCATACTTGAGTCTTCTAATTCTTCCAATTTTTAATTTCTAAACATTTCTTCCTTCCTTGCTGTCAACTTTCAAACATATCTCCAATTTTTTAATTATACTTAATTCTTCCAATTCCAATTTTTTAATATCTCTTCACTCTTCGTCTTCATCTTTTGCCAAGTCTGTCCATTAATTATGACGAAAATGATATAAATGGAAGATAGAGAACTTTCAGGAACATTGTTGATTTACAACCCTTTAAATGGATAACCGGTTGGATCCCGTTCCAACTGACTGTAAACATAGTTTTCATGTGTACTCTGGTTAGTGTCGATTTTTCATGTTCCAATCTTCAGCATATAGAGCAGGCAATGGTAGTTTATCAGCTCTCATTATCGCGGAAACCATTGCAACCGCGAGTTTGCTCCTGCAACCATTCATGGTGTCTCTTGATATTGTTTATAAAGTATGTTCTTGAGTGCGAGTTGTTTCACGCAAGCTATGGAGTACAAGAAGATAAAAACAGTAAGTTTACAGATGAAAATAAGCGAAGAGATGGAGAAAATAATAGTTTAGTATTCTTCACCTTTTTAAATACGACCTCTTTCTTTTTAATGCTTTCTGATGTTTCTAAACTACATAACTATTTAGAGGACTATGTAAATGATCTTCTTTGCTTTTTTTTTTTTTAGTGTTTGGTATTGGAATTCTTCGTAATTTCTGCTTTGTTCATTTCTTCTTATATCTCTTCTGCAGCATCAGGATGTCAAAATTTTTAAGTTTGAAGTCTTTTCTCTTTGTTTATTCTTACATTTTGTCTGCAACTATAATTCAATATTTCCAAATTTGATCTTCATTTTCTTTTGATATCATTGTAGTAGTATTCTCCATAATTTCTGATTTCCAAATTCTTTTCTCAATTATTTCTCGTGCTACATGAAAATGTTCTTCAGTTAAACTTCCCTTCTCTTTAACATCTTTGAATTAAAATTCTTCACAGTGCGAAAAAAAAGGAGAAGGGACATCTTCGTCAGCCACATGAAAACCTTAGAAGATATTTAAATTATTCTTAAAATTAAATATCATCTTTCTCATTTATTCGTGTCTTGTTTTAGATGATATGAAATTTATTAACATTTATTATCTGAAAGATTTATATCCCATTCTTAAAGTCAGTTTCTCAAGTTTTTAAGAAATGCAATCTATATTATTCCTTCCATCCTAAAACAATTTCAAATTGACAATTACACTAATTAACAGTCAATTAATAATTTTTCCAATTCGTCCTGAAATAGAATAAATTTTTCTAACTAAAGATATTAGTATAAAAAAACGAACATAGAGAGAATTCTATAGATTTTACATTCTACCCTCACTCCGTTTTTTTTTCTTTTCTTTTTCGACAGCTCAGAGTTCTGAATACACGTCACCCTCCGAATAACAATGTAATTACCGTGGTCACAAGTATCGTTTCCATAAGTCCGCGGAATGGAAGAAACTCGCTGCCCTGGAAGGGGCTGGTTCGTATAAATGGACACATGTGACAATTAAAACGACAGTCTGAAATCGTTCTCCGGTTAATCCGTCGGCTCTGCTCCAAACGAGGCGCGCGAAACCGAGAGTCCTTAATTAATTAATCGACCAGGGTCCCTCGCGGCGACTTCTTCGATTCCACTCGGGTACATTCTGGCCAGTCAGTTCGATCCATCGCCAGCCAAAAAACCCGAGCATATATGCGTTACGTCAGGAAGACCAGCAGCAAGATCATACAGCTGCAATTTCGTACCTTCCTACCGGCCACCGGACACCATTAGCATCTCGCGCTAATTATCTTCACACTCTTCTTCTGTATAATCTCCTTCTCTTCTTCTTCTTCCTCTTCTTCTTCTTGTTCCTTGACGTTGGAAACGCTTGGGCCACGATTGGGTTATCTGGAAGTATTTTTTTTAAACAGGTGAGATTCTGTTTTGGTAACTTTAACACTGATAACTTTCAAGATCAACTATCAAGATTTGATTAAAGTGGAGAAGGAAGATTTAATTTTGGAAAATGAAAGTTTGAATTTCAATCATGTAGAAAAGTAAGGATCTTGAAAGTTTCCTCTGTATTAGAAGCTGAATGGCTTTTCTTTTTTGAAGTATTCGCTGATTCCAGTGAAATGAAGAAGGGTGCAATCTGATTTTGAAGATTCTTCATTATCTGGAGTGGTTTCTCTTAAGTACTGATTACATGTATTCAGTGAGATTGGGGAAGTAGATTTTTTTCGAAGATAAAAAAGACGTTAGACGATAAAATCTCGAGAGCTTGTTATTCTTGAACTTTTGGCAAAGAGCTTTGGCTAAAAGGCTAGATGGATTTTGTTCGGATATTCCAAAGCTGTTAAAGAAAAGAAATGAAGAAGTTGTTAAGGTCATAAAGCTTTTAGTAGATACTTTCTCAAGTAGCACAGTCCCACTAGAAAAAGACCAACTGTTCAACGAGAGTACTTTAAACTTCTTAAACACATCTTGAAGTTTCAATAGTTCGTAGTAGTTCTTGATCTTGAAGCTTCTGAAGATACTCTCTATACGTCGTTCTTGAATGTGTCAGAAATTTCAGGAAAGTTTGCAGTTGCAGTTTCTTGTCGAAAATTGAGTGGTTGTTGACGTTTCTGGGTAAGTTTGAAGCATTTCACATTTTTCATGAAATTTAATCTTCCTCCTCCTGAGAAAACATTCATCAAACAAGAATATTCCAAAATGTCTTTCAATTACTGCCATGAATACCTCGGCAAAAGATTTACAGAAAATTGGAAAATCACAAAGCAAAAAGAGAGAAATTTTATACGAAAATATAAAATTAGAAGATACCCTAAAATGAGATTTATAAAAATAGTTTAGAGAAATCAGGGAAATCTACCGAAAATTCCTAAATGTCGAGAAAAATGTACGAAGATTTTCATTTAGGAGAATGTTGCACATCCTGCAACATCTTGATAAATTGCTCGAAACGAGGAACCACGAAGAAAATAAATGACTGGATATTATTTCGTCCTGTATAGTAGGTAAATAATGTTCACGCATATCTGGCTCGCTTTGCAATTATTCAAAGGCAACTCTATGCTTCCGCTTGTTAACTCTCAAATGGATTACAATTGTAGTCCGAGCTTTGTTTCCCCATTGAGATTCCGACGACAATCGCACCTGTCCACGCTCTTAAATCAATCTGTTGTCTCGCATCATCGTTGTTGCTCGAGTTCGTAAGCTGGCTAATTGACCAAGGCCAGTTTTTCACCTTCTCGTGTTTTATCATGCTCCGTCATTATTTTCCACATCTTCCTCATTAAATATTCAATTCCTTTAATATTTAGAAATTCTTACAGTGAAATATTAGATTAGCTAAGAAAGATCAGGAAATCAAACTTATTTTCCTCAGTGGTAAAGATTTTATTTAATTAAGGAAGAAATGTATTTTAATCATAATTCAGCATTGACACTTGATTTTGATGAAAGAGTGGCCAAAACAATTCTAATATTTTTTTCTAAAGAAAAAGCTGTAAGTATTTATACTACTGATTACATTTGCTGTTCATATTATTCTTTTTTAATTAAAAAATAAAAGAATAAGAGAGGAAGACAAATATATTGATAAACAGTCAAAACACAGCAACTGAATGTTTCCAAATTAAAAAAACAGGAAGGCACGGAAATCACCAAAATTAAAGGAAATATTTAAAAAGATGAGACACGACAAATTTATTTGAAGGTGTCATTCTATACTGTTTAAAGAACAGTGGAGAAGTTTCATGTGGATAGTACAGCTCAGACGTATATAATGAAAGATGTTATTTATCTTGTTCAGATGTTCCTCACGAGTTTGCACAAACTGGACCAGTTCGACTCTGAATTAACTGGTTCTAGCCAGAGTCAACCAGATTTCTTAATGATGATCGAATGCCGGTGTTAATAGCCGCAACTACGGTGCAAATCCTTCTAAACAATTACACCGAATGGTGGGGCACGATATATATCCAATAATCGCATCATTCGCAACCAAAGAGCACAGTGCGTTACACTTTTGATTATGTAAGAAAGAACTCAGTTGACTAAACGACCACCGAGTTCATTCTGGCCTGTGTCTCTGCTCATACTGGATCGATCTCAGCTATCACGGTGTTTAGATTAGATCTCGACGGTGTGGCTCTACAAAAAAATGAAACAGAAAAATGTAATTCGCTTTGAGACACTTTTGAACATCAGAGGGAGAGACGATACTTTGGGGAGAACTCTTTTGACAATTCTTTTCCGCTTTTGGAAAATTAAATTGCAAAATTTCTGCAGTTTCTGCTGAAAATTATTTTTCTTCGCCGGTTGTAGAATTTTAATGATAGCGTTTCGTGGAAACTTTTTTCCGCGATTCTCCTTCGGAATCTTCAGAGGGCAAAGATTCGAATAGAAGAGAATTTTGGTAATTTCTCCAATTAATTGGGATTCTTCTTCAAAAATCGTAATCAGCTGTTGTTCATGCTTGTAACAATCTGTCGGAGATCTGTAAAACGATACGAAATTCGAATCATATAACGTGGAGATCGTGTGTCTTTCACGTGATTCTTGATCCATGGAAGATATCAATATATATATCTTCAAGGACGATGAATGTCACATTTTCCTCGATTATTTTTGTTCGCAGCATTTCCTGTATTATCATAATTCTACTTTTATACAAATTTCCTTTATGATTAATTAACGTAGAAAATCATTTTTCTTCTTAGTGTCAGAAATTAGAGAGTCTGCAGAAATTTATAAAAATTACAAAATCCGCAGAATTTATAAAGATTTCTAGAGAACTTAGATAAATTAAATTAAGAAAGATCTATGAAAGTTAAGAGAGAAAGAAATTTCTATAAATCCATAAACACATTTCTTCTTCTGACAAATGAAGATATAAGATACAATGACTAAATAATAAATTAATATCCCAAACATCAGATATTCAAAATTAAGAGATGAGATTTATACAAAAATATCCTGACCTCCAGTTTCATTCGAAAGATCCAATTAAATGCAAGATTTCTAATTCTAAATTTTTCACGACTCATATCCACAGGGGAATTCTCTGTCTCTGTTCAAGCTCACGAAACATGAGGTCACGTGTTTTGGTATTATTCTTCTTCCTGGCGATTTCTTCAGCGGAACAGCGACCGTCCGAGGATGTAAAAGAAAAATGTATGGAGGACCATCCTGTTCTCCTCCATTACTTCTCATGGGCCGACTATATGGTGTTGGCTGCTATGTTGATAATTTCGTGCCTGATTGGCACTTTCTATGGCTTCTTCTCAAAGAAGCAGGAAACCAGCCAAGACTTCCTGCTCGGTGGCTCGAGCATGGGAACATTCCCTATGGCAATGTCACTGGCAGCCAGCTTCATCACAGCTATTGAGCTTCTGGGGAATCCTGCGGAGATGTACGAACAGGTATGATCTTTTCTCAAACGACAAACAGTTCTGTAAGATGGGCTGTGGCAATAGTAGCTTATAACAATATTACACAAATTAATTTATTAATCAATTACTTGTCATTTAATTTATTTATATTTATTAAAATTCGACGTGACGTCATTATCTTTCTCATGTGTTCCATTGCTTTTCGTGAAGAACTTCAAAACGTCCGAATAAAAAAGAATTTTGAATGCGATACATTGATTTGTAAGATTCTTATTTCCTTATGTCAAGACGTTTAAAAAATTCCAGGGCACTCAATTCTGGATGACATGCCTGGCCTTCATCTTGGTTGTGCCCATTACCTCCTGTCTGTACCTGCCGGTTTACATGAAGCTGAGATTAACCTCAAGCTACGAGTACCTTAATCTTCGTTTCGACCAGTATTGCAGACTGCTCGCTGGCGGCCTTTACATGCTGCAGATGATACTCTACACGTCTGTGGCCGTATACGCGCCAGCGTTAGCTTTAAGTCACGGTGAGCAACGGTGAAACGCGACTCGGCTCAATTAATCTGCGTCCATTCCCTTGATTAACTTGCCTTCTCTTCTTACAGTCACGGGCCTCAATACTTATATAGCCGTCACTCTAGTCTACGTAGTCTGTATCTTCTACGCATCGCAGGTATTGTCTTAATTAACTCGAAGATACGTGTTTCTCGTTCCCTTTCTTTGGAAGAATATTTGTCTTCTTCCTTTGTTCTTTGATGTTCTTTCAATCCTTACAATTTGGGACATTTTGAAGACTTGAAAAATAAGCGGAGGTCAATCATTCTTGACTTCTAAAGCACTTTTATTCTTCCTTCTTCAAAAATTTTCGCCTTTTACTTCCAAATCTTTCACTCTCTTCTCTGAAATGTTAATTTCTAGTTTTTTTGCTAAATCGTTCCTTCAGAAACTAAAGAAGTGTGTTCATCCTCTTTCGATTCAGGGTGGAATGAAGGCTGTCATAATGACAGATACGTTCCAAGCAGCGGTGCTCCTTGGCTCCCTCTTTCTGATTGTCGGGTACGGCCTTTTTTGGGAAGGAGGGCTCTCCTTGGTGTGGCAAGTCAACCAGCAATCAGACAGAATGGAGTTCTTCAACATGGATCCCAGTCCAACTGTCAGGCACAGTTTCTGGAGCGTGGTGATTGGTGGAACCATTTACTGGACTAGCATGTTCTGCAGCAATCAAGCTTCCGTCCAAAAGTACCTCAGTGTAGAAAGCATTGGCCAAGTTAGAACGTGAGTATTTTCAAAATTTACCAAATACCAGGATATCCTCCATTGTATATCTTCGGTTCTACGTTGTTTTAATTTTCATGTTTATTTCAGAGCGTTATGGGTGTCAGCTTTTGGCATGATTATAATATACACCGTGAACTTTCTGACCGGTATGGTGCTCTACAGCACGTACAAAGACTGTGATCCTCTCCTGGCTGACTATATAAGCGGCCAGGATCAGTTGTTGCCATTGTACGTTATGAATTTCATGGGTAGCTTAAAAGGAGTGCCTGGGTTCTTTGTTGCTGGGATCTTTGCTGCCTCTTTAGGGTGTGTTGAACAATTACTACCTTGAATAAAAGAACATCTCCTTCATAAGTGATTGAATTTTTAACATAGTATTTCATAGAGTTTCTTTGTTAGGCTTCTTAATTTTCATAGTATTAATAATCGCAAAGTGAAAGCAACATGGGTTGAAAAATGTTTGCAGAACCGTAGCAAGCGCTCTCAACTCTCTGGCAGCCATAACCTGCGAAGATATCCTTCAGGGATTGTTCAAAATGGAGATGCCAGCAAGAAAAGGAGCAATTTATGCTAGATGGATTAGTATCTTTTTTGGAGCGCTTAGCTTTGCTTTGGTCTTCGTCGTGGAACGTCTTGGTAGTGTTCTTCAGGTACTAACCTTCTCATAAACTATTCTTTTCTCTTAAAACTCCTGCGTAACATTTCTTTTTCTTTTAATGAAATTTAAGAAATCATCTTTCTCTTCAATTCAGACAATAAAAGTAACTTTCTTATGAATTTGTAACGTCACGGTGGATGAAAATGAATTTTGCAGGTTGCCCTGTCATTCAATGGCATGGTCGGTGGCATTACGCTGGGATTATTCTCATTGGGCATGTTCGTGCCATGGGCAAATGCCAAAGGAGCGATTACCGGTGCCATTGCCAGTTTAGTAATTGTCCTTTGGATTGGTCTTGGAGCACAAATTGCCACCTTAAATGGCCAAATTCACCTAGATAACAAACCAGTGTCAGTTAACGCTTGTCCATGCATTAACACCACAGACATAATCTCAAATGATTCAAATGGCAACAACGGTGAAGCTTATTCCATATACGAGGTATCTACTACAACATTGTTGCAATTTCAGTTATCACCAGCTTTTCCTCTTTATATCTTCAATAAAAATTCGTTTCCCTTTCCCCTTTTATTTCCAGATCAGTTATCTGTGGTATACTGCGATCGGTTGTATCCTGACAATGTTGATAGGCGTGGGAGTGAGTTTCTTCACGGGTTTTCAGAACCCGGCGGACCTAGACCAGGACCTCCTGAGTCCGCCCATCGCTTCAATGTTCCACGTACAGACAAAACCGCACGCCAACAACGTCCACGGTATCACAAACTTTGGCCTGGAACTGGACGATGAGAAATCGCAGGCAGAAAGTACCAAGAGTCAAAAGACATGAGGAACAGCACCGGTTCGGTATCCACTGTACACTTGGAAGAGATTCTGTGAACCAGAGGTTGCTCCGGATGGTGGAAATTACATTAGAAAACCGTCTGGGAACATTTTAGAGGGCTCGTTTGAAACGCAGTAGTTGCTAATCGCGACAGTTTCATGGCGCTTATTTTTATTTCTTCAAGGTTGTCCTCTGTAGTCAGTTAGGGAAAACCTGAGCGCTGACTGCACTAGAAAATGTCTACGTGTTAGTTTTTAATAGCGGAAACTTACAAGATAGTGAGTCGATTGGGGATCCACTCGTGGATGATTGATCGTTGCTGTTTCCTTGCCAAGTCCCCGCAATTCATTCTCTTAGCATTAGACTAAGTTCGTGAAGTACGATGGTAGATTGCTTTGTTCTGAATGCTGGATACTTGGCACGAAGGCTCGAAGAAAGAGCAACCAAAATACTGGCAACTGAGAGGAGTACAAGTAAGAACCAATCAGTTGCCAATATATAACAAGGTGAAATAGGGCAGAACGAAGCATGAGCGAAGGTGAAGAGGTTCTTTAAGACTCGAATGAAAGTACTTTTTAGTTTCGTTATCCGTGAAAACAGAAGGGTAGCGTTTAAAGAATAAAAGATGATAACGTCGCTAGTGTTTAGTTAGAGATGAAGGAAGAGGACCTTACTGATTTAGAGAGACTATTTATGAATATTCAGAGAAGACTCCTTGCCAGGAGGCGACTCGAAATTGCGTAGGGTAGTTTATTTATGGCGCCAGTTGATATAGTACTTATCTTGTCTTGCCAATTCCAACCATTCCTGAACAAGAAGCTCTCTCGTGGGCGAGAATTTTAGTAATTGACAATCAATTGTTAGGGATTTTTGCTCTTCGTCATTCTACACTTGTATATTTGAGGATTGTCATTGTATCATATTTGAAGAAATAATTTTATTTAGTAGTATCTTTTATTTCCGGCCCTGAAGGGATCTACTCCGGTCTAAACTCGAGAAGTTATTTACTTGTTTTTTTTTAAATCAGAATCTTCCGTTTTGTCTGTTTGTTTGTCAACGAGCGCAATCTTTCCCTTTTGCCTTCAGACGAGACAGACAGTATCACGGGGAGATTTTTATACATTTTCTTCAGCTCTTCAAGCACCACTTTCGCCCCCCGAGGAGCTTCTTTCGCGCGAAACATCGACGATTCGTTCAAGAATCTCCCTCTCAACGCCTTGTCAACTCAATGGGAATGGTTTTTCTTTCTCCCCTCGTCGTCTGTTCTTACTTCTTTCTTCTCTTCTTCCTTTTTTTTCTCTTTTTTATACCGTGAGAAGATGAAAAAAATCATTCTTTCACTTGACTGCGGATCTGTACTTCGTTTCATCGTCTCGGATATTTAAATAGCTGAGAATATACGGATATACATTTTATGAGCATGCCTCTACAATTCTAGATAAACTATTTGTACATAAGAGAGATATAGTAAATGGCTTTATTGTATTTGCGAGTTGTCACTTCCCTTTTCTCCCCCCCCCTCCCCCTCCCCACTTTCTTCTCTCTTTCTTCTCTGCAAGTTGTAAGTTCAAATGAAGAAGATGAAAGCCAAATGTCATGGAAGATCGTTTTTAATCATCTGTTAATTAATCAAAGAAACGTATTTGGAAATTCTCCGTGAAAGCATCAAATTAAAATACATGAAAATAAAATAAAAGGGACCAAGAAAAACCGGAGATTGGTCCAACGAAGAACCTGAAGACCAATGTTACTCTCTTGTTACCGCCACTCTAATTAGAAGATGGAGAATACCTTTCTGCGATTAGAGGAACAGTGACGCAAACGGCACGAAAGTGGAACAGAGAAAGCTATAGCGAGAAGAGAGAGGGAAAGGTAGAGAGAGAGAGAGAGAGAAAGCCACAGAGAGAAAGGACACGACACGAGTGAAAGTGGATCAATACGCTGTTAACGTTACGCCAGGCAGCGTGCTGCCGGAGTTCTCCTCTTCGAGACTCGCGTTTTTTGTTGTTAAAGAACAAAGAGCTATTAGTGCAACAAACAGACCTCGTGCGGTAAATCCCCTTATTACACCAGAATTATTCCTCATTGTGCGCCTAATTTCTGCTCCTTTCTTGTTCAGTGTTTTCCGCCAAGTTCCGAGTGCGCGAGCACCGAGTCGCAGAATTGCAGAATTGTTGTCATTAAACTACGCTGAACTACGTTTGTTGATGCGTGGTGAATCATGAGTATCCACGGTGTTGTGTCGCTGTATGCGAGAGCGGTGTTCAACGGTGAGAAAAGGGCCTGTGAGTGACAGAATCGTGATTTGTTACTTGTTGGTGAGAGCAGCATTGTCAGAGATGGTTCACATGGGGCTGGACAGATAGTTAAAATAATGATGATTGATCGTTACGCGTAGAGGAATGGGAAGATTCCAGTTTTGAAACTGTACAGCGATGCACGGTGGTTTTGTGCTGTAAAGAGAGAGAACCAGCCATGAATCTTTCCTATTTTGTGAGTATTGTTACGCAGTCTCCTCTTGTCTTCCTTTTCTTATTAGAAAATTAAAGTAAGGATACTTACTAACTCACTAACTTTATATAATAACTCATCAATAGGGATTGTAGAATCAGTGTTTCAATGTTGTTTCTACAATTTTTGAACAATTTTTGGGTCTAAGAATTTCAAATATTTTGTTTTGAGAGGAAATCCCTTTCTCTGGCAAGAGATCAATGGACAAAATCCCTCTTCTAGTATATATTTCTTCAGAAGCCACGAGTCTCTGAAGTTTCCAGACAAGTGCCAAGGAAACCTGAGAAAGCCAAAGAATAAAATCTACACTTGTGGCTTACTTTCTTCCTAACAAAAACCACTCTTCCACTAGTAGTCGGCGCGAGGGCCAGAAAGTTGAAAAATTTTCAATCTGAAACTTCACCTTTGCTCGCCAATCACTTGTCTCGGCATTGTCCTTCCGCAGGTGCACAAAATCACCTTCAAGTCAGACCTGCGATGCTTCCGTTTCCTCCGCTGGACCATCCTGGTGCCTCCAGTCATCTACTTGTCGCTGCTCGTCTTCAAGTACAACAGGGACGCGCCTCTGAGGAGCCTCGCGTCCACCACCGCCGAACAAGATGACAAAGGCCTGGTGATCGAGAATCTTTTCATGGAGCTGGAGGCGGTGACGGCGGACAAGAGGGATCTGGAGCATTACAAAGAGATCGATCGAGGCATCAAGGACGCGGAGGAAGCGGAGAACCAGGAGAACCCGCGGACCTTGCTGGAGAACATATTTCAAAGAGCTGACACGAACGAGGACCGGCTGTTGGACATCCAGGAGTTGGCCAAGTGGATTCACACGAAGATCACGGATCACATCAGCCGAGCTATGAAAGAGAACGTTGGCTTGTTCACTGCTATAGATAACAACCCGCGAAACGGTGAGTTACTTCGATTCGACGCTCGATCTGTTCTTCGATTAATTGTAATCTCTTGCGCTGCAATGGACGTGGTCGCTCGTTATGGTCCGCAATCAGTTGATGTTTGAGCGTACGAATTTGAAGGAAAGATTATTCTACTCTCGTTGCGGAGACGAGTATAGATTTAAAAAAAAAGGAAAGAGAAAATAATGGGACAATATATTCAAGAAGTTATTAGAATTAAAATCATTGCAACGAAATTGTTCGAGATCCCAAATTTCTTAATTTTAATTGAAACGAATAGGTAGACATTAAGAAACAAGAGGGAAAAGGGAAATTGAACGAGTGAACTTTCAGGCGAGGTCTCATGGGAAGAGTATCACGCGCACTTTCTCAGATCCCACGGATTCCCCGAGAGTTATGTGAGCTCGCACGACAAGAAGCACAGCGACATGTCGCGCACGTTGAAGGAGAGCATCATGAGAGACAGAGCTAGATGGGCGGAAGCGGCTAGAAACGATCCGGAGAGACTCGAGCTCGACGAGTTCCTGGCTTTCACCCACCCTGAGAGCAGTCACAGGGCTCTGCTGCAAATGGTCGAGGACCTGTTTGAAAAATTCGGTAATCGAACCTCTCGACTCTCAGTTCGATAAACGTAATTTCTCAACTTTGCGAAAGAACATTTCAAAGTTTTTACGACTTTTGCCATTTTCTTAGTGTATTGTTTCAACAATATTCGTCGCGGAACAAATTATTTACGTTTTCTAGAGAAATCTAATTATCGATTAATCATTTAAAATATTTTTTGTTTACGTTGTTCTCTAATTCCAATTATTTTCGATTGATTTTTGATCACTCTTGTCTCCGATATATTTTTCAATCATGTAATAATAATCTATGTTATGTTAGATTTTTTCATCTACTATTTTCGCCCTCAGATCGCGATGGGGATGAACAACTGACGGAAGACGAGTTCTCCGATCTACCCTCGGAGGGGGTGGGTCTAGACCTGAAGGAAGACAGACGTGAAGCGGTGGGCGGAAGTGACGACAGGCGGAAGGAGTTCAGACATCTCATTGACAAGAATAAGGATGGAAAAGCGGATAGAACGGAACTTCTGGTAACGATATGAAAATTTCCTATTTCTTTGTTTAATGTACATCTACAGACATCAAATTATATATATGTATTTAATTTGAAATATATATATATATATATATATATATATATAATTTGAAATATATATATATATATATATATATATATATATATATATATATATATAATTTATTATATATTAATTAAAATATATATATTAAAATATATTATTATTAAATATATAAAATATAAATGTATTGTATAGTATATAATAATATTATATTTTTGTTATTATATTATATATTATTTGTATTTAATATTATATTATATTATTATTAAATGTATAAAATATAAATGTACTGTATATTATATAATAATATTATATTTTGTATTATTATATTATATACTATTTATATTTAATATATATAATATTATATTATATTATTATTAAATATATAAAATATATTTATATTTTAATAATGTAAAATATAAAATTAAATATATTTNATTAAAATATTATTAAATACATTTTAATAATAATATATAGATATAATATTAATATAATATTATAATATTATTAAAATATATTTTAAGTTAAATATAATATATATATATTAATTATTTAATATACAATATATATTTTAATAATATTATTAATAATATTATTAAAATAATATAATGATTAATAATCAATAATAATATTATTAAAATATTATTAAATACATTTTAATAATAATATATAGATATAATATATAGATAATAATATATAGATATTATTAAAATACATATATAATTTATAAATATAAATTTTATATACACATACATTTTATATACATTTATAATATCGAACAAAATAATTTGGGAAAGACACATTTTTAATTATTTGAATAAAACTGTGAAATCGAATGTGTCCAGATGTACATAGACCCGAGGAATCCAAGGCACGCGATACAAGAGGCCCAACACTTGATAAGCGTGTCGGACACGAACCTCGACGGGAAGTTGAATCTGTCGGAGATACTGAGCAAAATGGACCTGTTCCTCGGCAGCAAGATGGTGGACACCGAGAGAAGTTTCCACGACGAGTTTTAATTGCTCAATTACTGAGGCGAGGAGCAACTCGACGTTTACACGTAAAGAGAAGAGAACTGATCATTTCGATTATAACTGACCCTCTGAGAGGGTTCGTCGAAACATTCGGGCGCCATTTTGGTACCAAATCTCTCGATCATTATTAGTGAAACACGATGATCTTCTCCGTACGAAATTGCGAACGAGAGCTCTATTTTTACTCACGCAGACAATATCTATTAACGATTTTTGATAATATTGTTAAACGCATTTGTCACTTTTAAGCAACAGTGACACGATCAAGTGTCCCCAGAATGATTTTCAATCAGCTCGTAGTACGCTTACGAATCACGATCGCGAGCCACGAATTCAAATTCGGTGCCCTCTGTTTCGTTTTCATTCAACGTGGGTGACTGAGGGTGGCTGAGAAATTTGTTTCCTGATCAATGCACTCTCTCTCATTCTCTGACACAATAGTTTACGTTTCTCTTCTTCTAGTCTACTTTCGCGAGTCTGGTACATTTATTGGGAAGCATTCTCTAATCGGTGCTTTCGAAACCTGTCTGTGATAGTCGTTGTACCGTAGAATATCATTTTTTACACCTGCTTTCGCAGAAGTTATTTATTATCGTACCTCACTGTCAATTCGCGCACGGAGAGAGGCAAATTTTCGAAGGTGACGACGAGGAAACAGACTTTGAAATCCGTCCTGTCAGTGTGGATCTACACGTCAGCGTCACAATAGTCAACGACAGAATATTCTTTCGAAACGCCAACTTTCATCGTGCAAAGGTTTCGTGAAATATTATACCTGGTAGCTTTAATTCGTAACACTAAAAAACTGTTTGTATAAATGTGGGTTTTTACGTGTGGGATCGTAGTGAGTGTAATGTTGTCTTACGTTGGTCGAGATCTACAAAAATGCGAAAGAAACGAAAATTATGGACGTTCCAATTTCGAAAAACGTTACGAACTTGTACTTTGTAGGACGTGTTTTTTTGTACATTTATGGTGGCAATAAAAATTATTTAGAGAACGATGTACATGTATATATAATATATACTTGTTAAGAAAGAATTTTATTCACTAAGGCTACTTTAAAAATTAATATTTAATATTTAATAATAATTGCTAAGTATCTGTAATTATTAAGGTATCACCTGTTTTTTTTTTTTTTTTTTTTTTTTTTTTAAACAGGCACAATTTTCCAAAAAGAAAAGAAGAGAAATGCATCAGGGAGGATAGATGTCGACACGATAATTTATTTACATTTTAAAAAAACGCACAGCTACAAAGTCGCACAAGCGATGATGCATCCACTAATTATGTAGTTAGCCTTACAACTAATTACCCTGGCCATTTGACGAAAGCTTAAAAATACGACACAAGATATATATATATATCTTTTGTCACAGTAGTCAGTCTATGATTTATAAAGAGAGCGTAACAGACACCTGGCGAAAATCCTCTGTTTGAAAAATTTTATTATTGAAAGCTTTGATAACGCCTCTATAACAGTTTGAAACAGCGTATTTAAAAATCTTTTGATTCTTTAAACTTTATTTTATCTTCCTTCCTCAGGCCTGAATTGCCTCCGTAAATATTTTGTTTATTACAATTCTTTTCACAAAAATTGTTTTCTTTTGCACTAACTTTTAAATCTTGATACTTTTCGCACAAGGATACAAAGGAATATATTGAATCTGCTTCCTGCAAGTTCTGTTTCAAATGCGTAAAACATATTTTCATTTCTCAACTTTCTGAATTCTGCTGATTAGTCGTTTTTTATAGTTTTATAGTATCTTCGAAATGATTTTCATTAAGAGGAGCAGGAAGGAAAACGTACATTCACATGAATCGTCGCGAAGTCTCAATGATTATATAATCGTTTTCAACGATTCTTCTCAATTCACTTACATTGATTTATCTTATATATCAAACCAATTTCTCAATAAAAAGACTTTAAATTCTGAAGTTTCATTCTTCCTCGAGATTCACTCAATCATTCACATCAATAAGTTACCAATTAACAATTCATAGTTGTCGTACAATGTCTTTAGACTTTATATCACTTAGAAATTCCATGACCATGCAAATTAAGTTAAGAAGTTCATCGAAACATTTAGATTTTTAATTGATTCAAGCTCCACGCTGGACAATCCTCATCGTCGTCCGTTAATTCAATCAGATTTCCAGGTAGAAACTGTAAGTCTTTAAGCTAATTCCAAGCTGTACGAGTTCACTTATTCAGCAGCCGGTGATGCTCACAGCTATCCTTCATGGACTGAGTGGAATTTTGAAGCTCCTGTCTAAGGTCCAGGAGTCCAAAGAGGCTCCATAGTCAGACAGCTGTTCTGAAACCGCAAATCAGTATTGTTTCCACAGAAAACAGGTGTCTTCGACTATGTACATTTCGTCTGAACACGGAATAGTAATTGCAACAGAGAATCGGTCTTGGTCAAATTGTCTTTCGGAAGTAGAGTAGAAAAGCACATCTGTGTAACACACACTTTGGAAAAGCAATTGGTTCAAGCAATATCCAGAAAACAGAAACATGTGTTGATTGCTTGTTTATTGATTAAAAAACTGTTGCTGGCATGATTTTGCTTTCAATTTTATTTGCCAAATGGAACAACATGTACGTCAATTAATATGGCTGTTCGTTTCCAGTAATAAAAAAACTGCAAGTCAAATATAAAAACATCTGAAATTGAGAAGTGCTCGATTTGTAAAAGCTAACAGATGCAGAGGAACTTTGCATGCAAGTTGCTCGCTCATGCAAACTACATTCACGTGAGAAATTAAATTATGAGAATAGTGTTTAAAACAAAAAGATAGCTCGTAACCAAAATGGTTTAAGTTTAATTTCTTAAGTTTATTAATGTCTTAATTTCTTAAACTAGTTAATAGTTTAATTTTTAAATATTCGAGATAAGTAGGGAAGTTCTAATTAGCATATTATTTAAAAAAAAAACTCCGCGCTTCGAATGTTTAAAGAAGTATATCTGAGTTTGGGAGAAGGGAAGTTAAATAAGCTTGTTAGAAATATAATAGAGTTCGAAAAAAAAACACAAAAATGGAACAAAACGAGGGAAAACCAGGGAGAGCCAGGGAGAGCCAGGGAGAGCCAGGGAGATCCATTTTTGGATTTAGCCATTGATTAGGTTTCAAATTCCTTTCTTTACATTGGATTCTTCATTCTAAGTACAAAAGGAAATAATTGGGGAGAGCGAGGAAGAACCAGGGAGAGCCATTTCTGTATTTAAACATTGATTGGATTCCAGTGCTATGGGATTTCTTTCAATCGAATTCTTAATCTTAAGTACAAAACTAAAAGGAAATAATTAGGAAGAACAAGGAAGAGCCAGGGAGAGCCATTTTTTAGATTTAACTACTGATTGAGTTCCAATGCTGCGAGATTCGTTTCTTGAAATGGAATTCTTCATTCTAAGTACAAAACTAAAAGGAAATAATTGGGCAGAGCCAGGAAGAGCCAGGGAGAGTCAGGAAGATCCATTTTTGGATTTAGCCATTGATTAGGTTTCAATGCTATGAGATTCCTTTCTTTACATCGGATTCTTCATTCTAAATACAAAACTAAAAGGAAATAATTGGGGAGAGCCAGGAAGATCCAGGGAGAGCCATTTCTGTATTTAGACATTGATTGGATTCCAGTGCTATGGGATTCGTTTTTTAAAAATCGAATTCCTCATTCTGAGTACAAAACTAGAAGGAAATAATTGGGGAGAGCCAGGGAGAGCCATTTTTAGATTTAACCATTGATTGAGTTCCAGTGCTACGAGATTCGTTTCTTGAAATCGAATTCTTCATTTTAAGTAGAAAATTAAAAGGAAATAATTGGGGAAAGCCAGGGAGAGTCACTTTCAGATTTATTGAGTTCCAATGCTACGGGATTCGTTTCTTTAAATCGAATTTTTGATTCTAAGTACAAAATTAAAAGGAAATAATTGGGGGGAGAGCTAGGCAGATCCATTAACTATTGATTGGGTTCCAATGCTGCGGGATTCGTTTTTTTTAAATCGAATCCTTCATTTTAAGTACAAAATTACAAGGAAATAATCGAGAATAGTCAAAGATTTTCCTAAAAATTCCAAACCCATTAAACCCCTCGTAATTATCAAGAATTTCACTTAACCGGTGAATTTCAGTAAAATCAATCTCGCTGAATTCAGCAGGAATTAAAGCAAAGGATAAAATTACTGAAAAGAACTTTGTTAATTATTACTTCTCTCAACCGGTGGCTAGAATTTTTATATCCAAACGAAATATACCTAAAGCATAAACCCATGACGATAATTCAATGGGGATCACACAGGAGGTGACATGGAAGAAGAGATGCAACAGGACATGCTTCCGTGTGCGTGTGTTTTTACCTACTGGTACAGTGCTGCGAAGAGGATCGACCTTCGATGCTGGTAATGATCTAAATGCGGATTGGCGAAGTTTCCTCGATCATTACTCACTCGGCAGGTCGGTCCGGTGGTGGGGTGTTTCCACCTCGACAGCACAGTCTTATCCATCCACTGGATCTCATCTCCTCTTCTTCCATCTCGATCACTGCACGTGCCAATCAATAACGATTATCCTTCTCGTTCTCCTCGTTCTTCAATCCTCCCTCACTTAACGAATTAAATTTCTTGAACCCAGGAAACTTAATTTGACCGGTTTTCGCGATCTCCCCTCGGATCTTTTGCCTCGTCCTACGTCTCGCGTGAAATCGACTCTCGAGGAGGTCGCGGAGAGGGATTTCATTCTGGATTTCATTAATTTGATTGGAAACCTGATAAGTTTCTGAATATTTCACGATTAAAAATAATTTCTAGTATTGCTTGTGTCTTGTCTAAATTCCGACTAATGTCTTTCATTCACAGAGTGGAATAATTCGTTTCTGCTGAAGTGACAATCACCATGAAATTGTATCAATATTGTTACTCCTGATGAATGAACAAACATCATTAACAACGTTATCGTCATATCGAGAAATTGATTAACTACAAACAATGCCATCAATTATTATTAATTAATAGCGTCATTAATAAATTATAATTTATTGATAGTGTCATTTTAAATCTTTTGAATCAATAGTTATTGAACGAACCCATCTGAATGACACCTCAAATTATTTTAAAATATTTTTCGATTAAAATATTAATTGTCTGAACAAGTAGCTGTTGTTGAACAACAACAATAATAATGATAACGATTCAAAGAGAATTGCGTAACGTTGTCGGTGACTACGACGTTCACGATTTAGATAATTGCAATCGCAATTCGCCGATTCGAATTTAACAAAGGAGAAACTTTGAAATCAACGATCTAGAACGCGTATGCAATCGTATTTGCTTTCGATAAGCTTTGACAAAAATTGCCTCAGTTGCAGTGTTTAATTAATTAACAATGCTGTTTCATCAAGGATTAATACAATTTTGCAATTAATTTCTCAACCAAACGTAAGGAATTAAAATCAATTCTTATCGTTGATCGATATGAAAAATTTTCTGTCTTAATTTTCAAAATGAATATATTTCAGTAATAATCGAATATTTGATGTTTTGTTACAAAGTTATGGTTAAATGCTGAAATTTATCTGTACAGGTGTGTTTGCCAAATTAATATTACAGTTAACGATTGATAATAATATTAAAAATTACGTATAAATATGTATCGATGCTGAATCTTTTTCGTTTATTTGCAAAGAATTACAAGCATCGGCGCGCTCTGATAAATTTAATTTATATATACCCGCGGATGTAATCTGCTTTATTCCATAGCGAATTGATAAATTGATAATTGAAAAATAATAAATTCGAACGTCTTTGGCTAATTTTTCGTGATGCAATTTATATTTACGGGGATGTGGAATTTTATGAGAATTTTAAAATTGGTTGAATTATTGACGTATTAAGTAAGAAAGGTATTATTAAGTAAGAAAGGATTAAAATTAAGAGAAAAATGTTAAAACGATTCTACGTACAGAAATGTGTATTTTACATTCATATAATAAGAATAAAATTTAATAATTAATTTCATCTATGTAATTAAAAAGAAAAGCATAAGGATGTTTTAAAATAACAAATATCAAGTGATATAATTATATATATATATTTCTATCATGATCATAATTATAATAATAATTAACCGAGGTGATATTTTTCTAAAGAAATAAATTCCATTCTAATAAAACAGCAATAAAATATTTATGTTACTAAAACTTGAATTACTAAGAAGACAGACTGATAAAACATTTTTTTTTTTTTCAATTTTACATGCAATTAAGATACTAAATGTAAGATACTAAATGATAAGTTTAACAATTCACTCACCGGACGCAATTCTTTGCGGCTGGCAACCACTGAACGTCGACTGCCTCCTTGCTTGCAGGTCGGTTCCTCTTAAAGAAAGGTAGACGGAGATAGTCTTGTCCAGAGCAAGTCTCACCTGCACACCAGACAGTAATTGATCACTTAATCGTGCCGTTATATACCGCCCACTGAGTTATTACAAGGCATAATTGAAACTCCTAATTTAATTAGAAATTAAATTGGTGAAACGATTACAACATAAATTCTGTGACCGATAAAATCAAGACTAATCGAGGGTCAAGCGCCCACACGATGCACGTTACACATCACTATTTTCTCCCACTCTAATCTATAATATTTCTTGAATCAAATCGGACCTTGTACACGTTAACGCTCAACAAATTCCGATTGTTTTTGTATTGGAATAATTTTGGAATGTATGTTTCAAAAAATTACTGATATTAATAATTAATGCAATTGCTATAAAAGCAATATAAATGAATAAATTACTGATATGTGTGTACACACGAGCACATTAATTTATTATTAATTTTAAATCATCTTTTATTTAGTATATAGATTTCAAAGCATTTTGTAGCTTTGTATTATAACTAATATTACTCTGTTGAATGCAACAGGCACTCTTTAAATTTTTACACTTTCTTTAAATTTTTATATTGAGCGTAATAACTATCGAATGGTATGTGAGGAACTTTTAATTAAATTAATGATTTATAGAGAATACCTCAACTAATTACAATTATCGTTATAGTCTTGAGTCACAAACAGATAATGAAGAACTAACAAACAATATACAAAAAGTTTCCAATAAAAATCAAAACTCATTGATGGTAATTTGTTGGAATTTTTGTGCGACCTTGGCACTCCCATGAATGCATTGTTTACCTTGCCATCTCCATGCATAATACATGAACATGCAGTTCTCGTTTAACCATCTGTTTGATTATTGATTGGAGAAGCAAACAGAAAGAGTTCGCTATGGAGAATTTTCAACTGTACATAAAATTCATTTGTATATCAAACTTCAATTGTATATAAAACATGAGAGCACAGAAATTTCAGTCAATTTTCTTTCTTTCTTTTTTCTTTTTTTGAGATTAATTGCTTCACCTCGCCGTTTAAAAAGCAGTAGAGCGTTGCAATGAAAAGCCCTTGGAACGATTGAAGGAAATGCGTGGAGTAAGACCATAGCGCGAATTTCTTCACGTTGTGCAGAGGTGCCTCGATCATGAAGAGCACGTTGGTGATGCCTAACAGCGGCAGAAGAACCACAGCTGCCCTCACAGCTTTTCTGTAAAAATCAGAAAATTGACAAATTGACACTGGAATTATTTTTTGTAATTTGAAAAAGCATTTTCCCAAATTCAGACTAGAATTTATTATTATTATCTCGTCAGTATAAAAGTATATCTATAAAATATGTGCGTCCTTATTATTCTGCATTTGATTAATGTTAAATCATATTAATGTAATATAACTAAAATATAAATTAATTGCAATTTAATTGTTACTAAATTGTATTTAATATTGATATTACAGTATTTAATTTAGTACTATATTGTTGCTTCTTCCACTGTCTTTGTGTTTTTCTCATTATTATAAATAAAAAACTGGAAGTTGAGTAACTCAATTAATTGACAGTCTTTATAAAGATCAAGAAGATTAAATATTTTTGTCTCGCGTTTCGATTTCTTCCTCTTTTGCTGGTGAAGTTATTGTCACCCGGTGAAGAGATTACTTACAAGACTTGCTCGATTTCACTAGTGTGGCTCTGTCGAAGCTTCATTACGAGCACTCTAACGATGTTCAGCAGGAACAGAAAATTGAGCTAAAGGATTAGAATCAATACAATGATTTCTACAGTTCACTGTACATAGCCTTTAACTGTAAATTAAACTTTATTACTTACCAATATCACTGCAAACCTGGGTCCTTCCAGGATCCAAAAATAGGAAGACAGGTTGTATCCGGACCAGCATCTGGAAAATCTAATACAAATATTTTTACAGTGAATAATATGTTTTTATATTCAACAACAAAATTCAGAACTAAATGAATTTCTACGTTCTATAAAATGTTCAACCTCATCTAAGAAGGATATCCAATAAATTCATCATGATAGGTAACTAAATAATCTTTGGATATATGATAGATTTATCGATCACTTAGTACTGAATTTCGTCGAGCTACAGCTCTATCTCCTACAGACCATCTTTGACTTACTTCGATCTTGGATGATAACAGAACGCGGTAATAATAGCCCAAATTAGCGTCATTACGACAGGGCATCCCCATCCGACGAACCGATATATCCTGTAGTACGAGTTTTCTTGAAACACTGTTACTGAAACAGCGATTAAAGAAGGAGACAAGCGGAACTTTTAATCAAATTTTAAACTTATAAAATAAGTAAATAACTTCATAATATAGACAATTTGTTGGGTCGTCTCTTTCAAATTTATTTATCTTGAAACTTGAATATTCTTCTCAAGTATACAACAAAGTAAGCATGATAAATTTTCATTGAGACAAGATTAAAAAGGGGATGTGTACTTGGTGGGAAGAGTTTTAAAAGAGCGAGCCACAAAAGTTTTAGAAAGCTCTCAGACAATAAACGTTGATTAACTTACCAGTGACCATATTATGCAAGAACAGACCCTCTATAAACATCCACATGAACATTGCAGTTTTCGCGTATTCCAAAAGAGCATAACTGGCCTCACAAAGCACAGGCTATAAGAAAAAGGAAATTTTTTAAGATAGATTTTAGATACTCAGACTTTAGTAACATTTGCATAATAATTGAAATTATTTCTAATTAACGTAATAACTTCTTCATTTCTGTATCTTTCGTTTCAATCGAAAGTAAATTATACTGTACTTATACATATTGTTGGAAGAATTAAAAAATTAGAGAATTAATTAATATACAATATATAACATCCTTGTTTCTGCAAATTTAAACAAAATCGTTTCAAAAAATAAAATAATAAAAGAGTAGCAATTATAATACAAGAATATTAGACCATGTATTTAAAATTAAGATATTTTTGATTAAAAAAAAGAAATACACAATTTTAGATGCATGTACATATAATATAATTGTATTGAGCCAGTATAAAATGATGGGATGATGGCATTTTTTCATCTAATAAACATGTCCTTGCCTTTGCTTTGTTTCTTATTGTCAGTAATGAAATTTTAATGGCTGAACGCCTGACAGCGAGCTGCTGTACGAATGCATAACAGGTTGTTCGCTGTTGGGCGCCCAGAAGCGCTTCGAATATTATTACTGAAAAATGAAGATAGATTGAATCTATTACCGGATGTTTTAGTATAGTCCAATAAATCTTATTGTTAGTAAACAATTATTGTTAGCTAATCTACACTCACTTTCAATGTAAAATGATTTTGAATTTGCTGTATTACCAATTATAAAACCTTTGATTTTTTGAAGACTAAAGGCCACTATTAATAATATTAAATCTACTTCTATCATATTATATCTTTTTGTACCTTTTTACTTCTTCCTCCTACTAAAAGTATTATAAATCATACTACTTCCCTTAAATACATATATATTTTACAAATTCTCCAATAAGGATTATAAATATAAAATTACGTATATAGTAATATGAAATTTTATTTTGCAATGCTTCAAATTTTATGACTAGCTGTACGTTAATGTATCTGGAAAATGAAAGTTTGTTAGTCAAATGTATTTCTTTACTCAAGGGATGTATATAGACTTTTATAACAGACTGTAAGTCAATTAAGAAAAACATTAATACAGCTGTAAAACAACAAACTGTTGTTATATGCAAGCACTTACAGTATTCCCAATGCCCCTCTGAATGCCATAAGTCTTTCTCCTTAGGATTTCCATGTCTATGTACACTGTTAATCTAATCAAAACCTGGACAACCATGGCAACGAACAGATTCTTATGTATCCTGGTCCTGGTGTTTCTTAGAGACCTGAATTCATATGAATATTAATAAAATTTTGTTCTTGACGCAACGTTCGTATATTTATATTCTAATGTGAAGGTGTCAGTGAGAGAGGTGTTAGAATCATTGTAACTCGTTTGTGAAATAAATGGCTCTCCCCGCATCTGGGGAGCTATATGATGCCATTAGTGTCTCATTTCATTAATAATGTAGTCCTGGCAAGGACTTAACCCAGTTTTCACGAACAAACGTATTTTCTTCCTTTCTACCGAGATAATTATTATCTATGAAATTGCATTGTGTTTTATATATGGAAGATGGAAAATGGAAATTAAATAGTATTAACGATACACTGAGTGAGAGATACGCTTTTTAAGGTTCCTTCTATTTTTAGAATATTTTTGAAATGATTATACAGATACAAATAATTAAATGGTACTAGTTACATTTGGAGTAAAAATATAACTGGAATGGATTATTTTATGAATTAAAATATGTGGGGTAAAAACAATAAATCTATTCCAGTCTTTCTCGGTCATTAATAAAATTATTACTGCACTGTTTCATTCATAGAAAATCTGCTTTAATTTTCACGAAGAGGCAGTATGAAAATTCTAATTAACTTCCATAAAGTTTCAATGATAATCGTTCTAATTTCACTAGAAGCTTCACAACAAAATAACGACTAGAGTGTTATTAAATAATGATTCGTCACTGATATAACTTTTCAAGTAATTGAACTAATAAATAAATTTCACTCCGTAATAAGCAGGCACGATGAACATAATTTTCCAAGTGGGATAGTTTCAATGCAACAAGTAATTTACCTAAAGCGACAGAATATAGCAAGCGAAGCGAGCAAGGCTACTAAAGAGATGCTTAAACCGACGAATTCCAACGTTCGTGTCTTTTCAGCTATCTCCAGCTTCATCTGAAAAAAGGCAACAAATGCAATCGATTAAAAAAAAAAAACAAATTCCAGTAATTACGTCTAAATAAACGGGAACACAATCATCCGCCATAAATTATCTCCACTCTTTCCTTTTTGTGTTGTCACTTTTTTCCCCGTTCCAATTCGTTTTATCATCCGACAGTTTCGCGATCTTTTTCCCACCGATGTTTGTTACCGTTTTACCTTTCGGAATTGCATATATAGATAGAAAGTCATCGAGTATCCATAGCCAATAGAAATTTTAATCTCGCGATACGAATGACCAAATAAAGAGGAAAGAACATTACTAACTAATATCAGAATGTTTGTACGTATTTTATAAATGTTCTACATGTAACTCACAATTATCATTATATATTATATTAATTTATATATTATACATTATATTATATTAATATATTAAATCATAATTTAATGCAACATAATTTGTCTAAACAGAAAACAATATCAATCTCGACGGAAATACCCATATCTGTGGAACAATTATAGAAAAGGGAAATTTGACACATTGATGGAGATGTTCGATCGCGCTAATATTAAAAGAGAAACGCGAATCTCTCCTTCTCTCTTGCTCACTGAAATTGAAATGTTCTCGCGAAATGTCACGTCTCCTCATTTTATCGTTCGCCATTTCCAATCAATTTTTTATTTAATTTCGCAATATCTTTTCTTTCCCTCGTGGAATTATTATTTCTGTTATGTCTCTCCTGCGAACGATTTCAGAACACGTTTAGATTTGAAAGAAATGACAATGAGCTTCTTCGAGTGAGTAAACATTCCATTCGTAATGTTATAGTTTTGTCAATAGCACACGTCTTCGAAATTTTGTCCCATTGCATTAAAAAAAAAAAAAAAGAGAGAGAGAATAATATAAAAATATTTCTTTTTTATTTTGACGGGGAATGGACTTACAATAGAGATTCATTTATTGAATGCTGTTAGAGCGAAAAATAATAAACAATGGGGGAACTATTCAATACACCGACAAATTCAAAAGAATCTGTATTTGTCTAACGAGAGCGAGAAATTTACCAAACTAATTCCGAGAGATCAAATAAACAAACGGACCGACAGAAAATCTCACCGCCAGAACGGAAAATAATAGCGGGAAAGAAACTTCGTCCGAGTAGTTCAGAAAAATAAAGTTTTAACATATTTCCATAGTAATTTGCTTTAATTACAGCGAGGAGGCAACGCCAATGAAAAATTGTCGATAATTTCGACTGATGTCACTTCGTGAAAAGAAGATCGCACGACGATCCATCCGATCTCAAAGGCGCGAAATTTCTCTGACAGTCGCGAGTTCTTCTCTACGATTTTACGTCGTGCAGCAGCAACAGAGACTGAAAACCGAAATATTTTGAGGTTTAGGTATTATACTCAGAAACTGAAACCGAAATATTGTGAGGTTTAGGTATTATACCGGTATTTGCTCCCATGTTATCGTAATATAACCGCTATTTGGGAAATTGGTTTTAATACCGGAATAAGACGGTCATACCGGTATTTTCATACGTATTTTATCGATATTTGATGTCCACAACGGTGAAAATACCGAAATATATATCGCTTTACTGACGAAAACACATTTTTCATTTTCTACGTACAGTGGCTCTTATTAATATTCGGACATCATGCTATTCAAAATATTGTTGCGGATTTCGATTGTTTATCATAGTGAATTTGAATGAATTTTTTAATAATATAATAGAACATTCATTACAGTTTATAGTGACATAAATTTTATTTATTTATTGCACATACTTTACTTAATGTCAAACAATAAACTGAACTATGTCGAAACGTAGCGTGGCAAAAATATTCACATTTGAAGAACTACAATCTTTGAACCTAAAAATTGTTAACATAAACGATAATTAATATTTTGTTAGGTAGCCCTTAACTTCAATAATATATCGCAGACATGCTTAGGCATATTTCCAGTAATTTTTTTCAGTAAGTAATTTTGCGGACTATTCTTCCATTCTACGATTAATCGTTGTTCCAACTCCTCTTTCGATTTATCGACGTACGACAATTAGTCATTTTTCACCGAGAAAAATGAAAAACGTATCGAGAAATCGGTCATCTTTTAAAATTAAGTAAGAGTATCGTGGCTGATATTGTATGGAGATACAACGATGAATTAGTATTAGAAATAATAAAGGATACGTGTACAAGCGTCATCAAATTTACTATCGGCTTTATGAAAACATCTCATCATTGTCTCCTTTTCCTTTTCTAATATATTAATATTTTATTTACCGATGTTATACCGAAATACATCTACCGACCTAACATCGTTTTGATAGCATCATACCGTTATTCGCACCATTTCAGTTTCATCAAACGTAATCTAAAATAGTAACCAAAAAATACCGGCATTTTACCGGTATCCGTAATACCGATTCGGTCTCTGGTTCTCCCTCGTCAAAATTGTCAAAAAATTCAAAGTTCGCGCGTTCGAAGATTTCTTTTCCTCGCGACAAAGTCGAGTATAGCAGCATCGATGATTGAAAACCTCTAAGATTTCAGTTCAGCTCGAAGAACATTACTCGAAGAATTTTTCTCTTCTCAATCCCGATGTTCAACCAGGTTTTGAAGAAAGAGGATCTCAGCGTTTGAAGCTAACGACAGATCTCAGGAAAGGAACGATTTCTTACATCTTTCCTTACACTCGCTCGAACTTTCGATGATCCTCAATAGAAGGAAGTGACGTAAACTCATCTTCGAGTATCGCCGCGGCTGTCGAAGCCGGAGATTTCGCGAGACCGATCGCGAGTGGATCGTCTCTCCCGAGGGTAACATCGGCTCGATTCTTCGCTGTTATTGGCACTGGTGTATCTCCCACTGAACGAACCTCAATTATAGAAACCGTTCGGATAAACGAATTCGCCCCGGTGAAACGGGTAAATCCAGCGTGAACGAAAGGCGAGTGATCGATCAGCCGGAAACGGGGGATCAGCCGGCGCTGGCTGCCTCCCGATTCGATTTCTGCATTTCCGTCGCTTACATAACGGGGCGATACTCACGTTACCCTCGATGGTGTTGGTGTAAACTTTCCCGTGAAGACGGAGTATCTCTGGCGTGAGGCAAGTTGTGTAGTTTGCCCAGCCGTGGAGGTATTCCTCGTTGCTCGTGCCGTTCTGGCCCTCCCAGCGGCCGTTGTAGCCGCACTTCTTCTCCACCGATTCTACAACAGACGTACACACATATGACAGCACGCACGTGCACTATATTTACGTATACGTGTGTGCACATGTGTTATGGATCAGTTGAGGGAAAGACCGATCGATCTAACTCGGCCAATTAGAGTTGTTTGATTAGCAATTTACTCTCTGCACTCTCCGTCGGATCAAATAAGCTTTGACTTCCGCTATCGTTCGCCTAACTAGACCCCGGGAACAACTTTGTCGAATTATTTGCCGAAACAGAGGAGGCTGCGTATTGGTAGGTGGTTGCCGAGGTTGCCCATTACCGATTTCGGAATGTTTGAACCACTTTCGCGAGAATTCCGTGGTTCGCGCGCGCGCGCGCGCGCGCGTGTGTGTGTATAAATAATGTTTCTTTCGATCGTCTCTCATATTCGTATATATTAATATTTTCAACTTGTATTAATGTGAATTATTTCAGATCGAAACGTTATCTGCAATTTGTTAATGCATCCCTTAATATTCAATTTAAAGAAATTAAATTCAAACTTCGAATTAAATTTAACGAAGTTCTAGAGAGTTGAAGTTTGCTCCTTCGAGAGCCATCGAAATCGAATAATTTGTAATCACGGGGTTAAGTATCATCCTTCTGTGCATTTATTTTACAACATTATATTTATTTGTAACATCACGATTTATTATTAAGAGACACTCTTCGTTAATTCAGTAAATTCTATCATTTTCAGTTCTCTAATTTCTCGGTTGCAACCTCATTTCCTTTTCTATTTAATTGAAATGATATTATCCAATACCAGTGAATTTAATAATTAAAATACTTTTTACTATTAAATAAAAATATTAAATATTATTATATAAAATATAATATAAAATATATTAATAATATTAATGTAAAATGTTAAATATTATTATATAATGTAATTTTCTCTCTGTTTCAAGATTCTTTCTCACGCGACAAGAAAAAGAAAAAAAAATATATATATAGAGAAACGTGTTTCACAAGCGCCTTTTAACAGTCACAGTGGTCTTAGTTTTAAAGATGCTTGAATTTTTACCATTTTTACCATGCGAGAACGAAAGTATCACTGCTCTTGCTTCCACTGAGCAAGATGTAGAAAAATCTTTGAAAGAAACGAACTCAGAAGTGTCTCTGTGTTTTAAAACGAGATCAACTATGTAGATCGTTGTACGAGTTTTTTTTTTTTTTCTTCTGCATGACAGTTACGACAGTTTTAAAATATCGAGAATTTTTCGTCGTGCGTGCAAAATTTATTTATTTTCCTTTTTCTGGTCCAACTCTGTATCTCGTTCCTTTTCTAATTTTCCCCCTGTCAATTCCTATCGGACAGCACGAATTTTTTTGCATTGTGCATTGTTGCACAGTTGAGTTTTCCTCGCTATTTTATAGACAATGACCGAGGAACGTTAAAGCTGCTCTTAAGGGATTAAATTACGATCCTCAATTTTATTTCATTCTTCCTACTTACGTATTTCGTGCAATGTTTCGTTTAATATTTAACGTTTTATCGATCAAACTTTACTTATGTATATTATTTATATGTATATTATATGTATATATGTATATATATGTATATATATGTATATTATTTATTTTATATTATATCCAATATATCTAATATATATGTATGTATGTATGTAAACATTATAAATGAATTAAAATAGATAATATAAAAATCAAAATTATATTATAATATAAAATATTATTTTGTATTATATCTAATATATATGCATATATGTAAACATAATAAATGAATTAAAATGAATAATATAAAAATTAAGATTATATTGTATTATAATATAAAATATTATTTTATATTATATTATAATTTAAAATATTATTTTTATATCTTTTATTTATATTTTTTTATATTTTTTATATTTTTTATATTTAAAATATTATTTTTATATCTTTTATTTACATTTTTTTATATTGTTTATATTTTTTATATTTAAAATATTATTTTTATACCTTTTATTTACATTTTTTTATATTTTTTATATTTTTTATATTTAAAATATTATTTTTATATAATTTAAAATATTATTATTATATCTAATATATATGCATAAATGTAAACATAATAAATGAATTAAAATGAATAATATGAAAATTAAAATTATATTGTATTATAATATAAAATATTATTTTATGCTGTAATATAATATAAATTATAATATAAAATATTATTTTACATTATATTATAATATAATTTTAATTTTTATATTATCTATTGTAATTCATTTATAATGTTTACATATATATTAAATATATCAATATATATCATTATACAATATATACCATATTATCGTATTTTACAGATACATGTACGTTGATATATTTATTTATCACAACGTTTCGTTCACTGTTTCGATGAATTTTGTTTGAACATCAATTTCACTGAAACGTTTCGCTCGTCTGATTTCTTCTTGTCATAATTCCCCATCGCGGCAAGAAACATCGCGAAACATAAAATTTATAAATGTTCATTGCGCAAGCTGACGTATTTTTCTCGACGAACATGAAGATTATTCGCTCTCGGAAGAGTTTACAAGATATTCCGGCTAGTTTAGCATTCTCGTGCGTCGTTCATTTGTATTTTTCCGAGGGGAGGACGGGTGGGAGAGAACCGGATGAAAATTGTGTAATGCCCTCGCTTCCCGATATTTGCCGAGATATTAACTAGCTCGCGAAATTGCGCCGGTTTATCGTGTCACGTACCGGGAACGAAACTTCTGCAACACCCGCCAGCTGAAATTGTACATAGTTCATCCTTCGACCCCGTGGCGTTGCGAGTTCATTTAGTTTCACGCTCAGAGCTCTGCGTACGTAATAAACTCGCTGCGTGTACCACGATTGTCAGCGTGTTTGGCCACGCATTCGAAATCATCTGTCGTCCAGTTCCATTTTTATTTCCATTCCATCGATTAAATAATAATATCGAGCAGATTAAACTGCTCGAAAATTCAAAAACACATTGTTGCTGACGTGGAAAATTTTTTTTTCCTTCTCTTTTTTTTCGATTCCCTCGCTGTGAGTGCTCGTTTCGAATTTTTTTTTTCTCACATTTCAGTGAAAATTCGCGTGGGAAGTTTCATTCATTAAATAATCTGCAAATAGTCGCGAGACAATGTCAATGCGAAGATATTGGCAATTTTATTATTGCTTGCGCGCTCAGTCGTTGAGTAATACAATGAAAAATATCTGAATTTTTTAATTTGAATTTGACTTAGGTTCAGCTTAGGTTCACGTCTTTTTTATTACTATCGATTAATTTTTACAATCTTACTTGAACCGGTATTAGAACTAGTAAGAGTGTTATCGCGACGCGGAATATTTGGCTTTAAATCTCTCTCTCTCTCTCTCTCTCTCTCCTTTTATTAGCGATTAATTATTCTCCATTGAATTTTGTACTCTGCTCTATAATTTCCAAAACTTTTGGTATGCCGACTTTCATTTCGCATGCTGCACGAATAATCCACTACGCGTTGGCGTAAAGCGAGCTTTCCCCCACCCCCCGTTACTTTATTTACATTTCTCGATAATGTTACGTATGCGAATTATTTCGCCAGCATTATCAAAAGCCGGCGAAACGATAATGCACGAGTTGCGAAAATGTTGCATCGACCGAAACGACGCTTTGCAAAATGCTTGTGTATTTTACTCGCGTTGCGAAGATTATCTCGCGGGTATTTTTTTTTACAAGCCATTGTTCGTTTCGTTTTTGAGAGATTTGGGGGGAAAAAAGGAAACGGCACCGAAACGAAAGAGTTGCTCGTCGATAGGCGCTCGGCCATTGTGTTTCCAAAATTACAGAATCATATAAAACACGAGAGACTTTCGGCTGGAAAATCCAAGGTTTAATTAAGAATCGAGTATGTTCTGAATTCAACCGAATAATTTAATAATTTATGCTGTTAATAATAATTTGTTCATAATATAGAAACATGTCATTATTGATAACATATATTGTTATTACTGTGTATTGTCATTGACAACACATAAAGCATAATTGAGCATAATTGATTCGATTGTCAATAATAAAAAATACATACAAAATATAATTATCATTCAATTAAATTATTAAATCATTACCGTGATCAATTGTTCTTTGTCAGTTCAATATTTATATTAATAATATTAAACACGAACGTGTTTTAAAAATATTAGATATAACAATAAATATCAATTATTGCAAAAACTACAATTGAAAATTTATGCAATAGGCATCTACATATATAAATTACATTATCACTATGTCACTCAAAAAATATCTGAAAACTTCAGTAGGATATTTCCAATTATCTTATTCAATATTTATTCCAGTTCAATATTTAAATATGTTTTAAAAATATCAAATATAATAATAGATATCAATCATTGCCAACCCTTGCAAAAACCACAATTGAAAATTTATGAAATATATATCTATATAAATTATATTATCACTATGTCACTCAAAAAATATCTGAAATCTTCAGTAGAATATTTTCAGTGTTACCTTATTTAATATTTATTCCAGTTCAATATTCAATATTAATAAGTTTTAAAAATACCAAATATAATAATAAATATCAATTATTTCCAACCCTTGCAAAAACCACAATTGAAAATTTATGAAAACTTCAGTAGGATATTTCCAATTATCTTATTCAATATTTATTCCAGTTCAATATTTAAATATCAATATGTTTTAAAAATATCAAATATAATAATAGATATCAATTATTGCCAACCCTTGCAAAAACCACAATTGAAAATTTATGAAATATATATCTATATAAATTATATTATCACTATGTCACTCAAAAAATATCTGAAATCTTCAGTAGAATATTTTCAGTGTTACCTTATTTAATATTTATTCCAGTTCAATATTCAATATCAATAAGTTTTAAAAATACCAAATATAATAATAAATATCAATTATTTCCAACCCTTGCAAAAACCACAACTAAAAATTTATGAAATAAGTATCTACATATATAAATTATATTATCACTCGAAAAATATCTGAAAACTTTAGTAGGATATTTCCAATTATCTTATTTAATATTTACTCCAGTATTCAATATTTAATAATATTAAATCAATATCTTTCAAAAATATAATAATAAATATCAATTATTACCAACTCTTGCACCACAATATATATCTGGAAACTTTTCAGTAGGATATTATCCTATCCAAAGGTATTTAATAATCCAATAAAGAAACAAAGTCCTCTAACCTAACTAAAGGTTACACACACGAGTTACCCAGAGTGACATTTCCCATAAAGAAGACAGGACAATCATCGCAAACACATCCCAAAAAAAACTTTCCAAAAATTTCAAGGACGATCGTAGCGAGTAATTACCAGCAATCGGAAACGAGAGAGCTCCGGAATTGCAGAAATAGCGTGCATTTTTCTGCGAACGTCCTTGGCTTTGCGAATGCATCGGACGTGCAGCTTGAGTGGGTGGTGGAGGGCAGGGAGAGCCGAGAACAGACTGCGAACGCGGTATTCTCCGATTTCGACTGCATTAAGAAAGGTTTCAAACAGCCGATCGGATACGCGAAGCCTCCCCTTTGAAGCTTCTCCGCTTTCTTCATGGAACGTTCATGAATCGTCCTTTATTCCGGATTCGCCGACAATCGTCAAGGATGAAGCCTCTCCTCGAGATTACTCTCTGACCCAGTGCATTGTTTATTGCCTCTCTCACAATTATTACCAATCCATCGTAATCACGTAATCGAGAATGTTAGAATTTTACTGTAATTGTTGCAGCTCCAATTGATATTCAATAATTCATGATTAATTAATACTGTTTGCTCGGGGATATAATGTAACAACAATGACGAATAATCCTAATAATTATAATATTAATGAATAATTGATTATTACAAGTGACTTGCAATAATTACAAACGATAATAATTAATCGGCGCAGGGATTTCACGTTGCAATTGTAACCGTGGTTATAATTCCTTCGTTCTTTAAATTTATATAAAGGATCACTACAAAGATTTCTTTCTGTTTAATTAAAACTGTTTTAGCGGAGGATCCTCGTCTGAGATTGAAAGTTTCGCTTCGGCATCGAACTTTAATTATTAAATTAGCAAGAGGAGGGAGAAGAAATCGAGAAAGAGAGAGAGAGAGAGAGAGAGAGAGAGAAAAAAAGAAGATTAGCACCGACTGACAGAAACAATGAACAATTAAATCTTCTGAACACGACGTTTCGCAAGAACAATCTCGGACAGATGTCGTAGGAAATGAAAGTAAAAAATAACGAGTGCCACTTCAATTTGTTTCGAAACTAGAGCAGAATTGCACTTGCAAATGATCACGCAGACAGAGTCTCAGACTACGATAAATAATTCGAAGAGAAATCGCTCGAACCATTGCAAGATTGTTTCAACGTGCGTTATTTAAACAATCATTTTCCAAATATTACGTTCAAACAATGTCCAGGCCGCTCTTGAAGCAATATCGAGGAAAATCCATTGTTGGAGTAGCTGTGCTGCGCACAGTGGAGGAGTTTATACCTCGTTTATACCTCGTCAAAATTAAACAGCGACGTTGTCTAGCCTTGGGCAAGCACGACTCGTTCCTCCTTTAGAAAAGAACAAACGGGAAGCTTCTCCGCCCGCGAATCAAGCAATTAGACGGAAGTTAAAGGCAATCAGGAACACTTGTTGCTAGCCGGAAAATGCAAATTGAGATGAACGCCGGGCGCCAGGGCAACAAAAATTGGTTATAATTATTCGAGGAAGGCTCTGCGCGAAGGATACGATTTCAAACTACCGCCTCGAGGAACACCGTGTCTCCGTCTCTAGCCACCAAATTTATGTACATTCACAAACGTGCCCGGGGGAGATATTTCATTTGCGCCGGTGCTGTCCACCGTGAATGATTTAACTCCTCCGGAAGAATTTCGAAATTAAATCCCAGGTGTTAGCGCGAATTAAAGAAATATCCGCGGCAAGAAATATCGGCGAAATTTCTAATTTAATTCCAATTTCACCGGAGGTGAACGAGCGGCAAATTTTCGAGATCCGCGAATTTTATTTCTCGCCGACGACGCTTTTGACTGTTAAAATCGACGACTAATTTCATTTCCTCTGGAAACGAGTTCCGATTTATTACTAAATTTTTGAAGAATAAATACCAGGGACGAAATCGCCATTAAATTGGACAAATTACCATTACTGTGCCATGAATTTGCAGAAAATTGTTTCTTGGAATTAACATTTACCGCCGTGGAAATTTTCTCAAAGGGAAAAAGGGATTTTCACCGCGAAAAAAAAAGAATTTTTCTTCCCCCCCCCCCCTCAAAAAAAAAAAAACGGGCTTCTGCTGCAAAAAAAAAAAAAAAAAAAAGAAAAACTCCCCCGTTTTACATTTTACCGTTAAGCTTTGATCTTGTATCGTGTTCCATGTTTAATTATCCAAACACGCGTCCGACGGAAAGGTCTTTCGAAAGGTCTTCTTCCCTCTTTGAAACCGTAGAAATTTCTGAAACTTACGAGTCTTGCAAGTTCAGCGAGAAATTTCTCGCTGAAGGAGGGGAATTGAAAACGCCTTCAATAATGATCGGAGACGGATCTCCGGGGGTTTCGAAGAATGGTTTGTCGTTTTCATCCACTCGGCTGGATGTTCATTTTCTTTTCAGTTAGAAAAGTGGTGAAGGTGAGCCCCATCCACCCACTCAGTCAGCTGGCATTTAAACGGACATGGAAATTCAATGCAAACCACTTTTTCCAAGTGATTTCTAGAAACGGAGGAAAAAGGCGCGAGACGAAGTAAAAAAGAAAAGAAAAAAAAGAAAAGAAAAAGCGGAAAAAGAAAGAACACTATATATATATATAGTTATTCCTGCAAAGGAACCATATTCAAAGAATAAACTGAAAACATTCTTCTCAGCGCTGATAGCATCTGCCTTCGATTGAAAAACGAAACTGAAAGAGGACTCTCCTCGGAAGGGAACGAGGTGTATTTTCGCATCTCTAACGTGAAATCTTCCAGGAACTTTATTCAATACGCAGTTTCGTTGTTGCCTGAGACTAATTAATCCAGTAGGGAATTTACGTAAATTGAGGCACTGACGAGATTAGCAGAGACTAAAAGCCAGCGTTGTTTAGGAAGCTTGTTTAGGAAACAGAAGAGAACAGAAAATTAAAAATGCAGAGACACTCAAGTGATCAGGGCAGTGTGAAATTTTGAAAAAAAAATCGACTTCTCGTTTTTTGTTTAATAGTCTAAATAGTCTAAATAGTAGCTTGAAGTCTTAGAAATAAGATAGAAAAGGTCCTAGCCTTTAAAACGACTTATTATTTTGGAGTGTAATATAATAATAAATCCGCGGTTACTAGAATAATTGAATTCGTATCGCTGTTTACAACTTTAAGCAGCATTATAAAGTGTAATGTCGTGCGATTCGAATATTAGGGGGCTTGGATTCAATTTAGTTGCGAGTTGTAAGAACTGCGAGCCATATGACATATAAGTGGAAGAAAGTAAGTAAAGGATAGACGTGAAAAATGACGTTCTGAAACTTCAAAACGCGTTTCTCTCGAAACTAGGTTATTAGAAACGGCGTGCAAGATATCTCGGAATCTAACCAACCGATTACTGTGAAACTTGGTACGTATCTTTAGTGCAACATTTACTAGGGATTGACGATCGAACGTTTCTTAATTTTCAACAATTTCGAACAATATAAACAAAAAAGCGTAGAAATTTTTGGCATAAACTCGATACATGAAAAACAAATTGCTGTCATTTTCATAATTCTCACAAAAATGAAAAATAGAGAATATTGTTTTCTTTTGAACTATTTCTTGACTTTTTGTTGCAATTAATCCTGTTTGGTTGGAATCGTGCGCACCGATAGGCAAAGTAAAAGAAAGTTATGTAAAAAGGATACCGTCGAAAAGTTAAATAAGAGCCCTCTTTTTTTCTCTCTTTTAATGTTGCCTTTTTTTATAGTTCATAATGTGTTAAAACAAACTACAAAAGCTCGTGTCAATCAAATATATAGTTCTCTTTGACTAGCCCTCCAAAGTATACGTAATTTTTAGAGATATTTTTAATAAATTCGGGAAATAAATAACATCGTGAAGCGAGATGAGAAGAGAAATCCGAGGAATGAAAAATATAAAATAATTTGAAAAATAAAATTGAAAATTACGTTAGAATTATTTACGACGTGATTCGGAATTAATCGAAATTATGGAAAGGCATGTAACTACGTACGAACGTCAGAAAATTGACATTGGGAACTTTAATACAAATCTGTAACCAGAGATGGAGATTGAAACTTAGATTGGAAATTTCGATTGTAATGAAAACGAATTAGAAATTACAACCAGCAACGGTTACAGCTTGAGATTGCAAATATTGGAATATTGGAGTTTGAGTAGTTATGGAGAAATTGATATTGAACTACAACGTTGGTAACGTTGAATCGAGATGGAATTAAAAATACAGCAAATGGAAATGTCATTGCATTTGGTGTAACACATTTGCGGTATAATGTAAATATATGCGCTTTGTGTAAATATAACTTTGTATTTTATAAATTGAAGTGAAAAGTGTTGTAAGAGGAAGAATCACAGAGGTACGTGTAGAAGTGGCAAGTCGGAATATATTTATGGAATATATTTATCCGCCATTCACTCGTGTGCATCTGGATAAATTTTAAAAAGAGAGAGAGAGAGAGAGAGAGAGAGAGAGAGAGAGAGAGAGAGAAAAGAAAGTCGAAGAGGATCTGAAATATGTAGAATGAAAGAATATATTCAAGAAACACGAGGAGAGAATGTCACGAAAAATTTGAATTGAATTCACTTTCGCCAGAGAGCGACTAGAAGATGGGATTGAAAATGTTTTTTTGTTTTTTTTTTTTCTATAAACACAAATCGCTTCGAGCTACGTTTAATTGGAGGGAACTTCGAAGAACAACTGAATCGAAATACAATTTGCGAAACTGAAAAAGAAAAAAAAAAAAAAAATGAAAACGAATTTCTAACAAAATTCACATATAATTCTAATAAAAAAAATAAACAAGAAGCAAGAACATCCCACAAAATAATAATGATAATGAAATAAATAATGATAATTATCGTATGTATATTTCAGTGAAATAAATAATAATAATAAATAGTAAAATCGTAATGAATACGTAATGATTTAATGCGTTAAACATACAGTGATGCTTTACTGATTTTAATAATATTATTATTATTATTATGTGAATAATAATTATAATAATTATAATAATATAAATAATAATTATAATAATATAAATAATAATTGTAATAATATAAAAAATAAGGAGCTCAAGGAAATCAAGGATAGGAAATCAAAAATCAAGGAAATCAAGGATAAGGAAATCAAGTCTCAGCGAATATTAGGAGTCAAAATGCGCAAAGTTCGAAGAAGGAAAAAAATCTAACTGAATTTGAAACTTCTCAAGCTAAACCAAAGCTCGTCCAATTTAACTTAATGGCTCGCTTTAAAACCGATCAGACGTTGTTAAGGAAATCCGATTGACGCGATCCCGCGCCTAGGATCAACTTCTCCCTCTCTCTCTCTTTCTGTGTAAAAGTAAATCTGTAAGAAAATGGCGCCACGAAGGGCGAACTGGTGAAACAGGAAACGAAGCGAACGATTCACCGGTGATCCAGCCTGGAACCGTGTTAAATCCGGCGGGCCGGGATACTTTCAAATCCCCTGACGGATTTTCGTATTGTAACAACACGAGAAATTTGCATCCAGGTCGTGGAGCATTCAACAGAGAAACCAGGCTGAATCGAATACACCGTGGAGAATAGAGCGAACGACGACAACGGTCACATCTGGCGCGATGTTAATCCGACGCTACGCAAATTTCTTCTCCCAGCCTCTCGTTCCTCCCGCCCTTCGTTCTTTTCTCTCTCTCTCTCTCTCTTCTTTCTTTCTTTTTTTTTTTTTTTTTGGAACATCCTCGTCGTAGACGTCACGCGTTTCTAAAAGTTCGCGGGGTCGAGTCGAGCGAAACTGCAGGTTTGTAGACTTTTTATCTGAGGTTTCTTCAAAAAATTTTTGGCACTGTTTAAGCGTACTTTTTGAACTATGCTGGATTTTCGCTACTTTACTAAAGTGCTCTTCGTATGTCTGTCGATTTTCGAAGAGACTTTTGGTTGTTTTATGAACAGTTCTTGCTTCCTGACTGCTAGAAAGTTAAACTACACTTTCAGATTTCTCTGCCTCTTCCAAAATTTGAATTGGATTTTCTAAAATAGTTATGTACTTTAAATTCTTCTTCTTCCAAGATATAAATCTTTCACGTGTTAAATTACGTGGTAAATTAATTTGTCTTTCCGATTTAATACCGCGATGGCGGTGGCGCGACACTAGCGCCATGTGACTCTTAACTGCTTGTACACAGTACGTGAGGTTTCAGCTTTCCTCGAATTCGTCAATATTTTAACTTTTTTCTCTTCGTGAATAACATACAGAATTTCGTGTCCAAGCATCTGTAAATTTGATGCTTCTTACCTCCAAAGAGTTAAAGAAAAAAATGTAATTGCAAATAGTGTGATTTAAGTACAGTGCGTGATAAAATTAACGGTACGGCGTAAAATGAAAGTTGTAAGTCATTGTATTTCACATTATTTGACCAAAAAATATATTGTTCAGAGGGACAATAGTTCCTCTAAGGTTCGTTCATAGATTGCTATAAACGTGAACACTATCGAACGACCGTAAATAGAAATAGTGTCACATGTGTGACCTTTACAGTGACCTTTCACACGGATAAGATGAAACTAGATCTAAATATACTGCACGTGCATGTAATGCAATTTCTAGGTAATGTACGTGTTCCACTAGTATTGTAGAACTGTTCTCTATTTGACGTGTAAATTTAAGCGGTATACTTTTCGTATCGCGTAAGACATCAAGGTATAAATGTTCCTGTGTGTTCCTTATACTGGTTAGATAATGCTTCTAGGTGTAGGACAAATATTAGAATCTTCGTGAAACTTTCGTGAGTAGATCGTTCGGTAAATAGCTCTCTGACAAACTAAAATTCATCGCGAAGCAGAGGCGAAGTAAAATTATATAAAATATTATTTATATAATATTATATTACTATTATGTAATACCATTATTATTATATTTATTATTATTATAATATAATAATAATAATAATAATAGTAGTAGTATAGTATTAGGTAATATAATAATAATAATAGTACAGTATTAAATATTATATTAATACTATACTATTATTATTATTATTATTATTATTATTATATTACCATCATATTATATAATACTGTTATTATTATATAATATTATATTACTAATATAATATAAAATATTAATTATTTATTTTATTAAGAATATTATTAAATATATATATTATACGTATCTTTCTATATTTTTCGAATATATATATATATATTGTTTTGATTCATTGTTTTATACACTAAAGCTTAAAACGGAAATTTTAAACGCATGACAAGTGGCATTCCCACGAAATTGCACTCTGAAACGTGCTGCTACACAAACGTCCAAAATTGTAACATCTGTCTTCTTCTATTCGCACATTTTCGTACATTCTTTTCTGTACTGAAAACAACGGGAATGGTCAAAATTTGAAAATCACTGTATAATTAAAAAAATATCCTATTGTAATCTACATTTGAAAAAAATCATTCCACGTGAATCGAGATACAAGCGTTTAGTCGGGCCGTGGATCGATCCTTAACATAAATATAACTATCGCGCCAGTAGTTCAGTTCAAATATAATCCGCGTCTGATTAAATCAGGCAACTGTTTACGTAAGGTATGTTTCGTGAATGAATCCCAACAGATGTTGCAAGGTGATGTAGTTCAATTTATCTGGTCTGTGTTAACCGGGAGATGCATGACACGTCGACAGAATGGCTGTGAATTCTACCTCGAATCTAACTGATTTTGTACACGCCCGAAAAACGTGTGGATAAACGTGCAAATGCGCGGAGGAAATAGGGAGAGGACGTGTGCAAATGTGAATGAAAAATATGCAAATACACGAAGAAGAAAAATGATATGCAAATACACGTTTGCTTTACATTAACATTCACGCTCTAATGATTTCCTAGACATTTCTAAAGCTTCTCAACGCCTGTTCCAATCGTTCTAAAATTCCAACATGATGAACAGACATGCTGCAAAGTCACGCGGCATGATTCTTCGTCTACCTGATCATTACATTTATTTCCTTCGTCCGATATCTGTTTGGCCAATGCCTATCAATTGAAAATGAAGCGACTCGTTTGAGCAGTATCATTTGCTGCAACGATTTGGGAGCGTTTAGGGCCGCTCTGCTTTAATCTGGGACCGCTTCATAGGCCGACAACATCGATTCTTAGCCGGGATTCGCATGCTTATTTGAACTTGCCTTCCCAGCCACCGCGATACATTTCCGTTTCCACGACAACAATAACAGGGAGACTGTTAACAGGGAGCGAATGAGAACCAGGGAACCCCCGACACTCGACCCACTTCTCCGCGTTTTCATTGCACTCGATAATGCTCGTCACATGTTACCACCGCAAATTGCGCGACAAACCCCCATTACAATCGTCTTTTTCCATTCTCCCTTCGCCATTCTGCCCAGCCACTGATCAAGTATTTACCATTAGCAATCGAGTTGCTATTTTAGAGATTTTCGTTGGTGAATTCATCCGTGGATAAAAAAAAGTCGACATAAGATAAATTTCTTTTTATTTGGAAGCACAAAGGACCTTCGTTCGTTTATCTATCTATCAGTGGATCGATATTCGGCATCGATTTACCGACTTATGTTGCGTGGATTAGAATCTGAGAGGCTTACAAATGGTTCCTTTTCTGAAGCATGAAGAATTTTCCAATCACACTCGCAATATATATTTTTATCTTCTATTCTTTCCTAAAGTATTATTCGCGAATCTTTTCTTTTTAATTTCGTTTTACACGTTGTCGATACTTTTCGCGAAGATTCTCATCTTATTCTCCTCTTCCAGGAACTTCGTAAACTTCCCCCTCTCGAAATATTAATTAATGAATGTTCTATGGAATTTCCTAAGTGTCATCAGGTTTGCTTGGCAACCTGTCTCCAGCAGCTTTAATACTGAAGTAGCTAGACGTAAGATTTCAGGAACTTTCAACCACAGAAGACAGTCGTGGACAGTCTAGTCCTGTTAGAAAAATCTGAGATACACAATAAAAAAATCTTCAGAGCCTTTAACGAAGCCATATCATTTCCGGGAGAAGGAAATCCCAGAATACTTACAAGAATGCCAACTTGAATTACAATGAAGAGGAAGAACCAATCAGCCAGACAGTTATAAATCATGTAACAATTTCGATTAAAATTACTCGGGGATGTCCCTTGAAGTTCTTTGCCCCCCTTGAGGTATGCGAACGGAGCGCCATCTATCTGGGAATCTTCTCAGAATTGAATATCAATTTAACCGAGGAACTTGGATCGTCCCTTTCGATTAAAACACGACCGGGAACCGTTCCAAGGAATTCCTGACTGGCGATGCGGTTCGCGAGACATTCTTTCGCGAACTTGCTGCTGTGCAAACGCGGCTTTAATCGACCAGGAATCTCAAAGTTTCCTTCCAGCGAGCTGGACTAATTAGTCAATAATATCAAAAAGCATTCAACTTTGCCAAGGCTTGGCAAACAATGTTAATTGCCTTTGAAATAATGACGAATCTTCGCGAGCGAGATCCTTTTAATACTTAAGTCGAGGTGGGGCTTGTTGAACTTTTGTTCAATTTGTTGACAAAAGATGACAACTGCAGGTCGCTGAGGTCTGTCGCGGTTGTTTACAAATTGATTAATTTAATCAACTTCTTTACTAATAAACAACAATCACTTTTTGATTTATGATCAACCATTTGCATCGACGCATATTCATGATAATTTATTAATTTATTAATTATTCATATTAATTATCGATGCGTTGGTTCGCTCGTTTCTCTTTTTATGCTAATAATATATTATCACGTGATTTTTAGAAATTTTATACACCGAGTTTTGTTAACGTGTATTTCAACGTTAAATTGTTCTCTGGAACACTTCTTTGGAATTTTTAGTATTTTTCTTCTCGTCCTATTTTCGTTGAACATTTTAGTAGAAAAGGCATTGAAGTCATTAAGAATAATCTAAATTGTTCTCCTGCAATTTTCTTCTACTTTTACTAATCCCTTTGTGCGAAATATCTTCTATTTGCTTCTCTTCGCGTTCAGTGACTCATTGGGAACAGAGCTGAAGTTGTTAAGAGTATACTGAATTATTCTACTGGAATTTGCTTCCATTTCTAACCGTCCCTTTCAACGAGCTTCCCGCGCAGAACGCTTTCTATTTTTCTTCCCACATTCAGTCTCTCATTAAAAACCTGGCTTAACCTCTTGAAGGGCACTGACACATATCGCGCCCAACAATATGACTTTTTAACTTTCCTTTCACTCGAGTATTACGTTAAACGTCTCATCGTGAGGTATAGATATCGATCTTGTAAAGTCCAATTTCACTTTCCAAAATCTACTTTTATGTTTGAAACGTATTTATATTTCATTTCTCTTTATTCAATTATTAAATTGATGCTCTATTTAGTTATTTATTGCCGAACACTCTCCATCATTTTCTGGAGCTTGTAGTTAATCATAAAAATTCAAACTTCAAAATTCAAGATACTGAAGATATTGTAAAAATCATACCGTCTGACTTATCGCTGACTCACACCACTACGTTGTGACTTGTCTCACGGAAATCAAACAGATTCCAGTTATTATTTCCTCTTGGAATTTCCAAAATTTAGTCATCAATGCGACAACTAAAAAAACAGTATATTAATATCAGTACTGATCTCGTGCAGTTTCTTGTAATTTCTCACTTCTTCTTACTGCTGAATTCCCACCCAGTCCAACTTCAATTTCAAAAACCTATTTCCTTCAAATCCCCATACATATAAATTCTAATTATGTCACTCGATATTCGTCTCACTTAGTTTTTATCTGCCAATATCCTACCTTTACATCTGCACACATATACATACGTACACGCATACACTGTACACGTATACCTGCCGTGGGTAACAAGCAATTTAAATGTGCATTCATCAAACGAAGACATGTGTGTACTTACTAGTCGTATCGAATCCATCTTCGAACGGGCATTTCTGCTTGGTTGTCGTAGATGCTTTGGTTGGAGGCCAACAGAGTAACGAGTCCCAGACTGGCTCACACCATAGCTCTGTGAAAGGAAATGAAAAGGGATACGTGAACGCGTCACTGTCGCCACACCATGCTCCCTCTCCGTGCCTCAACTACATACACGTACACTGTTTGTTCTATGTAATTCTGAAATTGACTGGCGCAAGTGATAGATCGAGTTGGAGTTTCTCTTTCGTTTCTTACACGGAGCTCCGGACGAGCTGCAAATTTATCGGAGGAAACAGATGTCTCCATATTTCACGGTGGATCGATTTCTACGTCGCTGAGAATTTCTAATTTGCAGTATTAGTTACTAGTGTCTTACTAGCTTTCAGTCTGGATTTTATATATCAGGTAACAGGATGTTCGATTCGAAAATTTTATAATCACATTACTGGAATTTTTCAAGTTAATTTTTCAACGACAAAGAGATTCGCAATAAGAATTAAGAACATCTTTCAAACAACCCAATATTACGTGTAACCGAGTATATAATTGTTTATATACTTTTGTGATATTAAACAAATTAGACTGCGGATTTTTATAAATTTACAAGAACTTTCCAAGTAAAAAAAAATTAAAAAATTACAATCATGAGGGAATAACATAAAATATCCAAGATGTAGTGTCTTTTATAACATCTAGCACATGAAATAATCTTTTCATCTTTTCAAGTTTCATATTTTAATTATATTTTTCTGTATCAATGATTTAAATGGACCTTTATTTCTACAATTTTCTCTCCTAGCTGTATTTGTCTAAAAATTCGCAGTCTGCCGACAGTAATACACAGAAACGCGGCTGCTCACCATCGTCAGGAGGTACAAAGTTCTTATATCTGCCCCTGCAGAAATCCCGCGTGTTGTTGCCAATGGCATTAGCATCCATGTTTCCTCTAATTATCCATTTTCATCTCCTTTTGTCTCTACCATCCTCTCTACCCATGCAAACTCAACGAACGTGGCCGGATAATATCGAACAGATATATTCTGTCCCGTGTTTCCTCATCTCTTCCCGCCAGATGGCTTCTTCTCCCAACGCGAGAAACCAAGTTGAATTCGCTGCTCAATCGAATATCCCCGCGAGCGAGCACCTCTGTTTCTTCCCCGCCGACGAATTCTGGACGACTGAATCTTTTATTTCGCGCGGAGGAACCGGGAACAAAGGCGAGAGGAATTTCCTTCTCCGAGTCGATGCACGTTCGAGTTCGCCTCTCTCTGTAGCTTGGATTCACGCTATTCGCGGCCCCAGTCGCGTTATGTTCGTCATTGTTACATTCTCTTGGTAATCGCTTCTTCGTCGTCTTCTTCTTTTTTTTTTTTTTTGCTTTACAATACAGGTGACAAAGAAGAGTACAGCAATGGTTGGAGTATGCTTGACGATGTTGATTGGTTGTGTTCTTTGTCCTGAAGATGAAGATTGTATGTTCATTTAAATTCTGTGTGTTGGTGATGTTCGACGATGTTTCAAGATATCGATTCCACACGTTTTTCTGTATTGGTAAAGATTTAAATGCATCTGCTTCTGTACTTCGTTCTGAAAGTTGACGACTATTTCTTTAAATACGTTTGATCAGTCGATGTTTGAATTTCGATTTCTTCCCGGGTACTTTCATTCAAGTTCCATGGCGTTCTTGTGAAATGATGGCGAACTGTTTCGAGCTGTGTGCGGCAATTGGACTTGCGTGCTGGTCTACAAAGTGTTTTCTTCGTCGACGGCCTCCACCTTCGAAAGAAAAGAGAAGGATCGTTAGTGAAAGAAGGCGACAATACCCTTCAATTAAAGAGGATATCCTAACGAATTACGCCTCTAAATGAACAAAGGTGGAGCAATAAGAAGAAAAGATTCTTGTCTTCGGTGCTTTAAGAAGAGCGTATCGTTGACCAGCCACCAATTACTACCAAAACACACGGTCACCAATAAATTCTATTCCTCGCAATTAATTAATTCGTCGACAACTGATAACCCAATCCCGATTTCTAGTATCTCAATTATTCTAGTAACGATCGATAGTTCAATTCTAATTGCTGGGAATTCACTCAGTGAAGCTCGCGAGTTCCGAAATAAAAATTTCTCACGAACAGAATTAAACGAAACGATGGATTAAATTATGCGCATCCCTCGTCTAAGACGAGAAGAGCTCATATCCACCCTAGTCTGAGGGGCGAGCAAATGAAAGAACGATTCCGGTCTTTGGTCATTATACCAAGCGGACGTGGAGCGTGAAACGGACGGGAACGGGTCGCTTTCAGGCCAAGGGGCAAGTCACCGAGTCGTTAGCGCGCAATCCGGAAACCGGGGGCCTGCGGTCTTGGGGAGATCCTCGGGAGATCCAAGCAGCCGTGGCTAATTTCCAGCCTCCTTCAGAAGCCACGGTACGCTCTTTTTTTCTTTTTTTTTTTTTTTTTTTTTTTTTACTTTGCTACCCTCTTTCCGACCCGTTGTTTTCCTTTTCGGGGAATTAATGGATTAGAGCGGAAGGAATTCCCCTCTCGCTTCGCGGGAGGGAAACCGGGCCGAGAATTTTTCTCCGAGAAATCCGTGGCCCTGTTTCCGTTTCGCAGCGTCGGAGGATGCTTTTTTTTTTTTTATATGGGGGGTTTAACGTCGCATCGACTACGAGGTCTTTAGCGACGTGTTGAAATTGTCTCTTTACAACTGGTTTAGTAGTTGGGTCTCCTTTAGGTAATTGATAATGGTTTTTTGTTGTTTCTGGCAGGTTAGAGCGGTGTTTTCGTTTAATCCGTATTTACTTCTTGTGTTTCGGTATTTTCTTCATGTAGCAGGTGCCGGGTGATGATTTGTTGGTTGCAGGTGTTGCAGATAGGTGGATCTGTTTTGCTTAGGAGGAAAGGATGCTTCTTTAATCCTCTTGCGCTGGCAATTGGCTCGCGGACCATAACGAGTGACCGAGCCGTATACAACAATTCGTCGATTTCTTTCCCGATTTGAACTCATCGGTACGATATCGCTGGATAAGAAATGATCAAGAAGTAGTAAACATACTAGAAGTAGATTTAAACATACTCGTAAACGAGAAAATACATGGAATTTGGGAGAGAAAGCGCAAGAGGTGAAAGTGAACGCCTTCGTTTCTGGATCTATTCGGATGTTTACATTGTTGTTCAATGTATCTCGTCAATTTCAGTGATTTCTATTAACACTGAAATAAATAATAAGCTTTCGGTCGAGCTCACATTTTTTCTGGTTTACAATTTTTTCCATTGATTTATTGCCAACAAATAAACAACACGCGCAGTAATGAATAAATACGAATTCAATCAGATAGTATATCGTTTGATTAGACTTTGATCGCGGATGTACAGTATAACGGATTAAAATGATCGATTAACGGAAAAGTGGACGGGACGGAGAATTCTGTTTAATGAGGGATGGTCCTAATGATAAATTTCATTCGCTTGATTTTGCATGTGATATAAAAAAGCGGGGAATCGAGTTTAATTAATTTCGAAAGCCTCGAAATAGATTTAATCGATTGCGAAGAGAACGCAACGTGTATTTAATTAGCGCAGGGAATTATTTTCAATATAAACGTACATACGTGCATCCAAAATCCTGTCGATTGGTCTTGCGGGATTGTGCACTATGATTATGACGTACAATCGAATAATTAACGAGGCAGAACAATTTTGTATCGTCGTTCTATCTCTTACGAAACGCTATGATTAATAATTATAAATATGTAAAGTGAAACGAAATGAAAATATAAATTTATGTAATGCGTAAATATAAATATATAAAATGTATCATTAATTCATCGATCGTAGAGATCAGTCCAATTATTTCAGGACAAAATGCACAGAATGAAACGTAACGTCGACCTATCTCTTAGAAATAAGAGAAAGAACGAATATCGAGCGTATCTCCGGTGAAACAAGTTTCCGAGTCTGTTGAGAATCCTGTTTGTATGTATTCAGAGATTCCAGCAGACTAAAAGTTTGTTCATAAAAATTTCCACTACCCTTTACACTTTTCTATACACCGTATTTTATATATATATATATATTTTTATATACTGTATATCTATATATGTATATTGAATTCTGATACTGAATTTCACTGTGAGAAGTTTAAAATTGAAGTAGTTCTTCGAATTAACTGTTTATTAACTGTGAATCTCAAGGAAATCTCTTTTCTTCAGTCATTTACCTACAGAAAAAAAAGCATCTAATCTATGATTTGCAAATTGAATTGTTACTGAACCGAGGGACATCATTCTTGAAAACATTCCAAATATAATATATTGACAATGGCAATTAACAATTGATAAATCAAAAGTCAACCAATTCCAAAAACCTGATCTAATCTTCCTGCAAGATCATGTAACTTAAAATTTAGTCTACTTTAATGTTTCAAACAAACGTTAACCCAAGCGTTGATTGACTCGTGTTAAAATTAATCAAATTCACAACGAGCGTGCAAGATTTTTACAATAATCCAAGTGAAGGAAACATTCTAAAGAAATCGAACTGGCCTAACATCAAATCTACCAAAGAATCAATTCAAATGGGACGTATTGATCATCTAAATATACATTGATATTAACGTGTATCAGTACATTAATGTACAATGATATTAAGAGGTAACACGCCACGCACGTCCAGAATGTTTTCTCCCAAAATTGCAATATTCCCTCAGTTTTAATTATATTTAGGTATAACTCAGGCAAAACAAATAATAAATTTATACAAATAATAACAATTTAAATTATAAATATATGTATATCACATATATTATAATAGTTTATCAGTAATATCATACCAACTAATATAATAAAATTTAAAAAAAAAGAAAAATATTTTAGTTGGTATGATATTACTAATTTAAATATATAATAAATATAAAATATATATTTATAATTTAATAAATTTATACAAATAATAACAATGTATATCACATATATTATAATAGTTTATCAGTAATATCATACCAACAAGTAGCGACGAAAAAGAAAGCGACGAACTAATGTACGGTTTGGTCACTCGTTACGGTCCGCAATCCAGTTGCCAGCGCAAGCGATTAAAGCCTCGTTCCCACGATCAGTTAAAGCGGAGACATTCTTCAGTCAACGTTGAAAAACCCATCGTTATCAGTCAAAGAGGCCGTTCCCCTATCGGCGGTAACATCATAACGTCGTTCCCCTCCTTCGATCGTATCACTTTCGTAGCGAAAACAGAGGGGACTCGAAATGCAGTTTCAGCCGTCAAGATCGTCTGGCATCCTCATTTTCGTCAGGAATCGATCCGCTAGACCCTCATTAACATGTGAAAGAGGTCACCCGAGCAAGTATTGCAGACTGATCGCAACTGACAATCACCTTCAGTCGTTCGGTGATCACCGGTTGTGAAGTTCATGTGGGAAGTTTCGCGGGACAAGAGACTTCTCTTGAGAAGAGGAGCTCGGAGAAATTGGAAATCGATCAACCGAGGGGAAGGTACGGTGAACAGACAGGAAATTGCGTATATATCGAGATTTTCCCGTCGGTCAACACCTTTGGAAACTAGAGAATCGAAAAAATAACGGGCTTGACAACGTTGGAACGCTCGGGAGAGACATTTGGGTCACTATTTCACTTCTTGATAGAATTAACTGGAGAATAGTATGTTGAGTATAGATATGTTTCTTTAGAGTTGTTGATGAAGTGGGGAATGCTGCACGAAGCAGGAATTCTAATTTTTATAACATATAGATATTTATATAAGGATGTTATAATCTTTGGTATCTGGAAAACTAATTTCTAAATAATTAATCTTTATGAATAATCTTTATATTAAGGATATCTATATAAGGATATTATAATCTTTAGTATCTGAGAAATTAATTTCTAAATAATTAACTATTTGTGACTACTCATTTCTGAACTCTAATTTAGGAAAGTCCTCTAAAGAACTCTAATTTAAGAGTATAAGAAAGTCCCCTAAAGAACTCTAATTTAAAAAGTTAAGAAAGACTTCTAAAGAACTCTAATTTAAGAGTCTAAGAAATTCCTCCAAGGAACTCTAATTTAAAAATTTAAGAAGGCCCTCTAAAGAACTCTAATTTAAGAATTTAAGAAAGTCCTCTAAAGAACTCTAATTTAGGAAAGTGTATAAATGAGCTCTGAATAAATAAAACTAAACATTCCTCAGAATGAGAATCAACTGAGTATCCAGAACTAATTTACAAACAACAGAAAAGACGAATCCTTTGTTCCTGAACCTTAAGCCACACATATTATAATTGTGATTGTAAAATACCCTCCCATTATGAAAAACCAATAGAGCAATTGCTGGAGTACACTAAGAAAGAGGAAAAAGAAGAGAGAAGAAAACTAGATTTTGTGATTTACTTCCTAAAGGAATAACGAAAAATAGAGGGAAGAAAAAGGCACTGGATGGCTGGATCATGGCCAGAAAATCGAGATCCAGAGCGTGTACCATGCATCCCTGGCTGGTGCACGTGCATGAATAGAGTCTGATTCGGAAACGTCATGTTCTGCTGACAAGATTCTTGTCCCTCCGTTAATCGTTCACCCCACTTTGAAATGGCCCAAGAGAAATCGAATGAGATCCGCAGGAGAGATCGAAAAACTTGAAGAGGCAATGAATGGAAGTTATTGAATGGAAGAGTGGAATTTCAAGTTCTCTTTACTTCTTGACATTCAAGTCGTTTCGAATCGTCGAAATTCCAAGCTATTTAATTACGAGGTCTTCCGACTCCTTTAATTTCCCAACTTCGACGTTTCTTGATTTTCAAACTCACAAATTTCCAAATTTTTCAGCACTTCAAATTCTCTAGTTCCCCGGTCTCCCAAAATTTTGGCTCATTAATTTTCTAATATAACCTCCAAATTCCCCAATCATTTTACATTCTTTAGTTCCCGTTCTTCGAATTTTCTAATTCCCAAACTTCTTAATTTTCAATTTTTCCAAATTTCCCAACGTTCCAACGTTCCCAAACGTAATTCCCCAATTCTTCCATATCCCAAAATAGCGAAAGTTGCGCAATCAGGTCGAAAGATGAATACCAAAAAGGGTAAAACGCGTCGCCGGTGGTATTGTACGACTGTCGAAAAACTGCATAGTCGATGTTGTTTAGTGGAGCATGTTATTTTTTCCTGTGATGTTTTCAAATGGCCAGGAAAATGGTGGAAAACCTGCCCGGGGACAAAGAAAAACACAGATAGCCTGATGTGATGTAGGCAAGGAAATAGGTCAAGCAGAAGATCAACACGTATCTCAATCGAACGATTTCAGCGATGGTCAAAATGTTTCCATCGAAAGTTCCCTGCTAATCTTAACTTCACCATTGGTTTTCGATTCTTGAAGTTTCTTTTGATTCTCGAGTTTCGAACACGATTCAGTTATTTTTCACTCGAAAGAAATTGGTCTTCTTGGAAATTTTTCCTATTTTACAATCTTTTGTGGATAAATAAAATGAAATTTTATCCCTTTCTTCTTAAAGTATAACATAATATAATAATTCAAGTATAGTAACAAGCATAAACGAGTACGATGACTGAATGAATGTGTTTTAACAATTTTGTGCTATTAAATTAGTAAAATTCGATGAAAGTTTATTATACTATTGTATTATTATATTTCTCCCAGAAACAATTCTGCCATTCGATAATAAAAATATTCTTCCCCTATTAGTACCCATAAACACCATACATCAAAGATGTTTGTTTCTCTGATCCATATCTAGACTATCACTACACAAATGTAACAAGTCTTCTACTTCTCATTCAACTGTTTACTCAGCTAATTCGAAATTCAGACATTACAGCCTTACACGTATAAAAATGACCTGAATTACACTCACTCAAGTTTTAGTTTCAACAATTTCGCATTAACACGCATGGTCAGGCTGTGTGCATGCTGCCAAGCAGTTTATTAGATTGCAGTCGCTCTTCCTGCCTCCTCCCTGTCTCTCCGCGTCTCTTCTTCCACGAAATCACATTATCAGCCACACAAGAAAGTTACGAGCTGCAGATGCATCCTGGGATGGATCACGGTGATTCCCCGTTACGCGGTTCAAGCTAGTTTCTGCTGCCGTTGAACTGTACATCACCACGACTACACCGAAATTCGCTACAGGGAACAAAGGTGACGACGACTGCTTAATGAAATCCTCGCGGAGGACTTGACTCTCTTGAAGCCCGAGGCCCTACTTCGAATAATTCAGCGAGTTTCTCAGCACGTCGAAGGCATACTCACGGCTCGTGAGAAGAAATGATTTGTGGAAATATTTATGAGAAAGTTTTGATCATGTGCGATGAATTTTGTCGAGGAGGAGGAGTATTATCTTTCATCTTCCTAATTGGGGGAGATATATTTAATTGGCAAAGAAGTATTATTACACTGTGCTTGATTCATTTTCCTTCTACCTTCTTCTGACGTAGATAATTATCGTGGAAAATTATTCGTAATTAGATGGAAATTCACACACAGAAGTGTGTGACGTCTTTCTGTTTTACAGTTCAAAATGTCTCGTTGTCGTTTGTAAATAATATTCTGAAATCTGAAAGTAACTCTCAGCGAAGAGACGAAGAGACGAAGAAATGCTTCGCATTGTGAAAACAGTATGTAGCATAAAACTTCTCCCTGCAATCTAAAATATTCCTCTAAACTTTGATGAAACCTGGAGCAGAAGGAAAATCCTGCGATATTGGGGGAAAAAAATGTTCAAACTTCAAGATGATCGAAACAAAACTCTCTCTGGTGATTGAAAATGTTCTCTTGGAATTTAAAAGAAGAAAAGGAAGAAACTCTGTCTGTCATTAAAAATATCCTCCCCCAAATTCTAGAGAATGAACAGAGGAGGAAAATCCGACATAGATCTTTAAAGAGGCTTTCTGGCTTCTTTAAAGTCTCTCTGCCGTCCAAAGGTTGACCCCAAAATACCTTGTGACCTCCTGTAACCTAAAATATTCAACTCAAGGCTCGAGGAATTTCCCTGCAATCCAAAGGATCTCCCTATAACCTAAATGCCTAGACGTTCCTAACTGTAACAAAAAACTGTACAACCTAAAATATTTGCCTGAGAGTTGAAAGAACCTCTGTAATTCGAACAGCCCTTCCTGTAACCTAAAAGTTTCCTGTCTATTTGTCTTTGAGAAATCACCATCAAACTCTCGTCGTTGAAACAGCTATTCAGGTGAAAGAAGCGTCGAAAAAGAAAAAAAAGAGAAAGAAGGAGATTCCTCTCAATCAAGAGAATTTCCTGCGTTTGGAAGGATAGGGTCTCCCCCTCCAACCTAAAAGAGATTCCGGCTGCATCGTTCGCGGCACCGCGTCAGAATTTCGCGTTGAAATGGGACAATCGATTGCGAGGAGGGTGGTCGTGGCTCTGGCAAGGACAACTGGTTTTTGTAGGTCAAAAATCCCACTGTACGTCAACCGGCATCAGCCGGCTGGAAAAGTGAAAGAACCACTTCTTCCTCGCCGGTGGAAAGCTCATTTAGCCTCAAAATAGCTTGACTGCCTCAACATCCTTTCATTATGTTTGTGATATCCGGTTTTCTGCCTCCTCTGTTCTTTCTTCGCGTTCGGGACAATCGCTCCGGCTAAAAAAGAAAAGTCACCAAGAGGATGATAAACCCACGGTGCAAAAAACTTGCGTGCCCGAGCATTTTCTTTTGGAAATCATAATGCGTGGAGAGTGTCGTTAGAGTTTAGACGTAGAATTTATGTTTTGTTTCGTGTGTTAGAGTTTTAAGTAGTTTTAAAAATATGAACGAGCGAAAGTACTTGTGCATTTGTATTAAAATAACTGTCAGAGTAATTCGTTAATCGTGAAAGTGATTATCATTAAATTTTAACGATACTTCAGTGACATTTGTTAGTAAATATTTCATTCAATTTTTGTTTTAATCAATGATGTGACACTGTAGTAGATACTTATGCTTGCTTTTATGCTATGTCGTGAAATATTCAGGAACATCAAATTTAGCTAATCTGGCCTACATTTCATTCTCCAAGTGAAAATTCTAACAGTGAGCACAAGCTACTTCAGAAATTATAAGATTGTCAAGCTGCTGATAATTTTTCACGCTTTTTGCCGTTTACAATCGACATCGCCGAAATGAAAAATTACCAGAGAGGTGATCCATCATGAAGCTACACTTCCAATTATATGTCCTTCATTCTCGTACATATAAAACGATCAGAGAGAAGAACAATCAATTTCCATTCGTTAAAGTAACACGCTATTTTATCCTCATCAACGTTTATCCACTCGAAAGTTATTACTGTCTCTAGACAAATGATCCTCACTTCTTTTCTCGAGTTGGTGTGGCAACAATGGCAATTTTTCTTCGTCTCGCGAAACTCCATAAAAACACAATACTTCGCGCAATTTCGCGAATAATGTTTCTTTCTTCACGAGTAAAGCTTCAGTAATTAAAATTTAGTTTTGATTTCTGTTTTTAAGACAGAAGTGTTTCTAATTACCAGAAATACTCACGAACATGTGACAGAAGAGTTCAAAAGTGAGGAGGATCTTGATAGACAGTCAGACAAGATCATAAAGGGGAAGGTAGATGTGAAGATAGATGTGCAAATTTACAAGAAAGTATGAAAGCGAGATAGTTGAATTAAAACGACCCTCAAACCCTAGTGCAATAGTCTGCGAGAAGTAATATATATAAACTGTGAAAAGTAGCAAAATTTCCGCCAAAGTTTTGTAAATTATTAGAGATCATAGTAGACGTAAGAACTATTTTTTAAGCAATATAAATTAGCTGACCGATAAGTGATAAACAAGATAAGTATGTAGCATTAAATTACATCCAAAGACAACACTACGTATGTATGTATGTATGGGGCAATTATATCCAAAGACAACGCTATGTATGTATGGATGGGGCAAATAACAAGATAAGTATATAGCATTAAATTACATTCAAAGACGGCACTATGTATGTATGGATGGCAATAAATAAATAAATACTCACGAACATGTGACTAAAGTAAAGATTTAGTAACTACTAACAAGTAAGTGAAAAGAGTAGAGTAAGTAAAAATTTCATCAGTCAAAAGTAAAATAAATGAGAATTCTTACCCAAAGTAAATCAAAAACAACATAAATAATACCTAAAACAATACCTAAAATAATACTACAAACTAACAGAGATTTCTTCTATAACGTCAGAAGAAAAAAAGGTAAGAAACAGAAATAAAAGATTTAGTAACTAGTAACAAGTAAGTGAGTAGAGTAAGTAAAAATTTCATCGGTCAAAAGTAAAATAAATGAGAATTCTTACCCAAAATAAACCAGAAACAACGCATAAATAATACCCAAACAGACTGACAGAGATTTCTTCTATAACGTCAGAAGAAAAAAAGGTAAGAAACAGAAATAAAAGATTTAGTAACTAGTAACAAGTAAGTGAGTAGAGTAAGTAAAAATTTCATCGGTCAAAAGTAAAATAAATGAGAATTCTTACCCAAAATAAACCAGAAACAACGCATAAATAATACCCAAACAGACTGACAGAGATTTCTTCTATAACGTCAGAAGAAAAAAAGGTAAGAAACAGAAATAAAAGATTTAGTAACTAGTAACAAGTAAGTGAGTAGAGTAAGTAAAAATTTCATCGGTCAAAAGTAAAATAAATGAGAATTCTTACCCAAAATAAACCAGAAACAACGCATAAATAATACCCAAACAGACTGACAGAGATTTCTTCTATAACGTCAGAAGAAAAAAAAGGAAAGAAACAGAAATAAAAGGAAAAAGGAATGTGACAGAACTGATGAGACTTACATACCCAAGTCAGAAGCCAATCTAATTGCAGATACCAGGCTAATTAGCAAAGTCTGCGATACTCTCTTCCTTGTACTTGTAGTATAACGTCTTCTGAGTTAACACCATCTTCACCATCTTGTTTAATTATAGAGCCGCACATTAGTCCGCATTATCGGGCATGATTATATCCCCTTTACGAACGTGATACGTATATTTCCCGGCTGAAAATTCCCCACGGGAGTCTAATTCCAGGAGAAACGCTGTTCCACAGGTCAAACTGTTACGCCAGCTTAATCCAATGATCCATCAAATACCAGGAAACGCGAATCTGCAATGAGAAAGACACAACTGCGTGTTAGGGGGACGATGCGCTACTTATAACTAAATTTCAGTATTGGGATATTGGGAATTTTCTTAGATTTTATTATGGAAATATCGAGAATTCCTTTCATCCACTTTAGTTTCCTTAATCTGGAGATTTCTGACATTGTTCAGACAATATCTGGAATTTCTTAATTTTCCATTGATCTCTTCTTCATTTATTAATTCTTTGCATTGCAAATTTTCGATTTCCTTTGGATTTCTCGCAGTTTTCGCGATATCTTTGCAATTGTCTTTAATTTCGAGGCCCTCTCGAAACTCTCCTGCCCCTTAGAACTCTTACGTTTCAGTTCCTCTGGAGCATTGCTCTAATTAAATATACGTAATTGCGAAACATCGAAGCAATTGATCACTGAAACGACTCTCTGACCGAGAGTTCGAAAGAGGCGGCAACTAGGAAAAAATGATTTTCAGTTTACGGATCAGATTAGACTAGAGAGCATCTGGCGCGTTGGCTCTACACGCGACTTTGTTCGCCAGTCAACAGCAGACAGGTATGGTGATTAATCAACGTGCGACGAAACAGTGTTCAATCAAAGAGCATCGTCCAAGAATTACAGAGGATCCTATTAATCCGGTAAGCCCATTAATTGGGCGACACTGGGTGTATTTTAATTTAGAGGAATAATTGAAATAAAAAGAGACCTCCAACTCGACTCGTACGTACACAGTGATTAAAAGAGCTATTGGTACATAGCTTTGCTTTCCAACGAGACACCATTTTATTTGGTTTTATGTTATGTTTTCATTGAATTAAACTTCCGTGAAATGTACCTCGACTCAGGGAGAATAGAAAGGTTAGCATACTAATCTCAAGGCTAAACAGATAGCTGTTGCATCGCATTCCCAATTCGTTGCTGGTTTAATTTACGCATTTTGGATAATTAACACGAGTCAAGACAGAATCTAATTAGATATTTAAATTCGAATTAATTTTATACTCGATCCACCTGTTTACGAACAATTTATTTCATGAACAATTAAATAAATTTCAAGCGCACTGAAGAACAAAAGGACGAAGAAAGTAAATTCCAAATTATCCTACGAGTTCATTCAGGAAATCCATTGAAACAAACGATTCATTGAATGAAACGAGCTAGCTAAATGTTAGAACTGAACAGGTAGAAGGAGTTTGAGCTGTTCGTTTGATCGTCGAATTCCGTTTTAAAAAAATCCATCGTGCAGCGGATAAGATACTAACGATGTTACACGGCGAAAGTGTGTTTTGCAACAACGTAATTGTACCACGGTTTGTGCACGTGCACAAGGATGCCGCGGCACCGAAGTTGAAGAACCATTATTACCAACTGAAAAGGAATCCAGCGAGGAAACAAGTTTCATTTCCCTTTGCATCAACAAGATGAAACTCCAGTTAACTACCCGTTCTCTGGCTCGTCCTCGTCATTTCTCATTCAAATCCCTTCGCTTAACTTCCTCCGGCGTTCACCTTTGACAGGGATCAAAAAGATCCATGCGGAAATGTCAAAGGAACCTCATTTATTTCAGTTTCTTTGGCAAGAAGTCATCGCGCCGTGCAAGAATAATCAGAGGGGGCGACTGGACTGGCGGCACACCGCCGGCGAGATGGATCGCGTTCTCAATCTCTTGGATTCGACCTTTCTGCAACTGGAGTTTGGAGTTTTCGCTTCCGGCAGGGGAAGAGGGCCTATCACCAATTGAACCACTTTCGCGCTGGCAACTGACTGCGGACCGTAACGAGTGACCGAACCGTACACGATACAATTCGTCGCTTTCTTTTTGAACTCCGCGGTACGATTATCACACTCGATAGAAATTATTGGGAAGTGATAAATTTATCATTTGTTTTACCTATATTGTTTTACTTCAATAAATATACTTAAATATACTTAAATAAATATACTCAAATATACTTAAATAAATATACCTAGATATAAACTTAAATAAATATACCTAAACTTAAATAAATATACTTAAATAAATATACCTAGATATAAACTTAAATAAATATACCTAGATAAATGTACTTAAATATACTTAAATAAATATGCTCAAATATACTTAAATAAATATACTTAGAAATACTTAAATAAATATACTCAAATATACTTAAATAAATATACTCAAATATACTTAAATAAATATACTCAAATATACTTAAATAAATATACTTAGATATATACTTAAATGAATATACTTAGAAATACTTAAATAAATATACTCAAATATACTTAAATAAATATACTCAAATATACTTAAATAAATATACTCAAATATACTTAAATAAATATGCTCAAATATACTTAAATAAATATACTTAAATGCACAACATTTTTCCATCCTCCGTTTTATCAAAGTTGCTTCGAACAGGCGTAACAGATTTTCAAACGTTAAAATTGAAAAATTACGTACAGAAGCAGCGATATATATATATACATATATATATATATATATATATATCTCCAAATATAAATGTACAGGTTTACATTTATAGGAAATCTCGCGTTTTAGAAGTGAGGGGGGGAAAGAGTGAAAAAAAGGAAGTACGCTTTTTCACACAGAGGGCCCGGGAACTGGATATACAAAACGACTTGCGGTTGGTTTATGCGGCCGTGAAAAGTTTTAACGAGGCACCACTCGAAACTTGAAGACTAACCACGCTAAAGGCAGTTCAATCTCGAAAACTCTGGATTAGGATCGCGTTTAATCCCTGCGACATTACAATTTAATTCTCAAACGGCGGATAATTTCATATTCGCGTGCAGATTTCACCGGATAATACGTATCTGCTCAATCTGTATCTGCGTGTTCCGTTCAATCGGATTCTCATTTCATCGAATTCTGCCTCAGCCCGAGTATTTTTTTTTTTTTTTTTTTTCTCCTCCCGAACGTTTCATCGGTCTCTGATTCTTCTCTCGCGAAACATTTCTTCTTCGCTCGAGCTTCAAATTATACACAAATGTAGAAATAAAATTCTTCCTTTCGTCCCGTTGGAAACAAAAGGCTTGCTCCTCCCGCATTCTTCCAGAACGTAAAAGCATCTCTTCCGGGAAGCAAACGTGAAATTGATTTGTTGAAGTTTGTGAAAGAGGAGCGTCACGGGGATTACTGAGGAGCTTTGAAGTCAATCGTGGAATTATTGTGGAAGAACGAGTTTAAAATGCATATGGACGCTACGGAGCCACCGGAGGAAATAAAATAAAAAGTGGCGCTCAGGTTCTGGCGACTGAACCGTGGAAAAAATCACGACGATTACCATCAAATAAATTTAAATAGCTCGACAAACGGAGAATCCTTTTTGTTTGTTATCGAACGGCGCGCTTTTCAATAGGTTTTCGAACACTACGAAAATATCGACGCGCACGCTGGCTTTGAATAAAAACTCCTCGACTTTTCACCTATTGTTCAATCGCTATCAATTACATGGAAATACAAAAAGAAAAAAAATAATTAAAAAAAAAAAGATTTATCTTGATATTTCCTTTGTAATTTTATGTACTTGTTCCGGGGTATATAAATTAACATTCTAATCATTTTTGATAATTTTTCTTCGGCAATTTAGTAAAAAATATGTAACACCAATGATCTAGTGTTCCAGCAATTATTAATTAAAAATAATGACACGACAATTTTATTAAAACACGCAGCGAATTAATAAGAAATTGACAATTTCCTACAGAGCGATCAGCGTAATTGAAAATTAAATAATCTGCCGGCATGACTGGTCTTTTAATTTAATGCGAAATAATTCTAATTAATTAAGAGAAATCTTACGGATATAATTAACTCGTGAAATCAAGGAGACCCGTATTGTTTGATTTACATTTATAAAGATCAAACAGCTTAAATGGAAAAGAGATATAATACAAACAGATTTTTAAATGGAAAAGAGTATTCCGCAGAGGCTCGACAGTTGAAAATTAGCTTTCGTTGAAAAAAAAAAAATCCCTTTAAACATTCTGTTGTTAAAATTTTTATATTCTCTGTAACTGCGCAAAGACTTTGAAAATTTTTAATTCTTTATTATTGCACAATGACTTTAGAAATTGCGTACCTCTGCGCAAAGTTATCAAGCTAGGTTGTTCAAAGACATTAAAAGATGAGCATTAAACATTGGCCTTGATAACATCACGTCGTTCTATCGTACCAATATCATTGCAAATCGTTTCATCGCTAATTTCCCTTTTAACAAAATGTAATGACAATAACACGTATGATGATTAAATCTGTCCGATACGAAGCAAATATGACGAAAGAATCAGAATTATTATTTATCATTTGACGCTATTGAGAAAAATATATTTCAGTATTTTAAAATTTAAGTATTTTAGTAATTAAGTAAGGATTTAAGTAAGTAATATAAATATGAGTATTTTAAATTAGGATTTAAGTAATTAATATAAATATAAATAAGTAATTAATATAAATATAAGTAATTAATATAAATATAAATAATATAAATATAAATAAGTAAAAATATATTTCAGTATTTTAAAATTTAAGTAAGGATTTAAGTAAATAATATGAATATGAGTATTTTAAGTTAGGATTTAAGTAAGTAATATAAATAGAAGAAAGTAAAAATATATATTAGTATTTTAAAATTTGAACATTATTTCGTAAGTTTTGCTTAGTAATTTAATATTCAACATCAATTAATATTAATTGCTAAGAAACGTCTAAATCTACCCCAATTCTCAATTTGGTCTAGATTTAGATTAGGTCTGGACATGTAGTTTCAGAGACTCAAATTAATCTCAAATTTCACACCTTCTAATTACAATTGAACAATTGTGTTTATAATTAATTACGTATTAATAATTTGTCTGTTTGAATAGCCTCCTTCAGTCTGTCTTTATTAAGTTTTAGAAAAGATGAAGAAACCTAATCTCAAACATTTGTCATCGTTGTGATTGCGATTCTCGAACCGATTAGTTAATTGAATAAACAAGATTTAATTATACAGAATTCTGCATATGTTTGCATATGACAATCGTAATATCTGAGAAAATAATGGTAGATTCGCTACAGAACGTTGATTCGACTCCTAATCAGGCAGTGTCCAACAAATTTTCATCTACCCAGGATGCCCCATGAGAATTTCACTTCGGGATTTATCTGACGTTTAAAAATAGGTCACCGTTATTAAAACAGAATTATTAGCTCCTCCACGATCAAAGAGAAAGACACAAACTATGCAGAAAATTTGTCAACCTTAAAAACGAAACAGATTAAATTTATTAAAAATGTTAAATTTTTTGAAGTTAATTTATATTAAGAGATGATTAAATACACGTTTTGATTTCAATAATGAGTTCTGACGATTTTTAAGAATTAGAGTGGGTAAGAGCTTCGACAATTCTCGAACTTCTACACTTTTGCTTCTGTGCGACTGACGATCGAATTTATTCAAATTATTTAAAAGAAAAATTATAGAAAAATTATTTAAAAGTTAATAATTACAAAAAAAATTATTTAAGAGTTAATAATTATAGAAAATTATAAAAAAATTATAGAAAAATTATAGAAATTATAGAAAAATTATAAAAATTATAGAGAAATTATAGAAAAATTATAGAAATTATAGAGAAATTATAGAAAAATTATAGAAAAATTATTTAAGAGTTAATAATTATAGAAAATTATAGAAAAATTATAAAAATTATAGAAAAATTATAGAAAAATTATTTAAAAGTTAAAAATAATTCCAGAAAAATTATTTAAGAATTAATAATTATAGAAAAATTATTTAAAAGTTAATAATTATAGAAAAATTATTTAAAAGTTAGATTTTTTTGTGAAAATTCAAACTTTTGTATAAATTTGAATTATTTTAATGTTTGAGCAATTATGAAATTTCCAAATTATAAAATTTCTTTTTTTATCTTTAAAAGCCCTAGTGATTCCTAGATTCTCTCTCTCTCTCTCTCTCTCTCTCTCTCTCTCTCGAGAAAGAGAAAGAGAAAAAGTTCAAACTCTACTTTTCAGAGTGAAGATTGAATTTTGATAACTTAATTGCCAAAAACTCATAAAGCGGAGACAAAATGCCAAACAGGGATTAAAATATTTGCAGGGCAAGAAAGTAGCCAACAACGTGGAAAGTTTGTTGGGTGGACTCATGAAAAACATATTAATTTCGAACTGTTTTGCAGCAATCGGCGCCACGGCTCGGTAATTTCCTCCTATATGTGCTTCATCAAATTATTTCGCCAACTGCCAGCTTTTCCTTTCGCAAATAAAATTCGTTTCGATAAAATTCAACACGATATCGATCAATATCCTCAATACGGGCAACTACGTATGTACATACATAGATATCCATGGATTACAATCTCACAGAAAAATTCCAGGGAATACCGTTCGTTTGAAGAAGAACAGCAACATCGCGGGAGAAGATGAGAAATAATAATACAAAGGAGAAAGAGCTGGAGAAAAAAATAGTAGCTGCGAGGAAAGTAAGAAATTTTCTCTTCTCGCGATAAAACTTTCTTTCTAGCTAGGGGGGGGAATCTAAAATAGTAACGGAAGAAAGGAAATATAGAAATGTAGGTTGCGATAAAGCGATGGAACGATAAGAAGAACATTATTTGTCTAACAAATTTATGCTGAGTTTTGCTTCGTTCTTTAATTACGAGAACAAGGGTTTGAAGATGAGCGAGAGTTAGGCATCCGGCGTCAGACAACCCGTTATGCATCACGGCCGTGTATCATACGTTGTCTACCGACAGGCGCGTGAATGATCGATATAGTACAAGACATTATTCACAGAAAATAGCCCGTGAAAATGTTTTTGAATATTTGCGAGTATATGTTATGTTTGCATGGAACATTTTGAAATTTCAGTACTATTATATAATGTGACACGAATATTATGAATATATTGTGAAAATTTTACATCAATCATAGCCATCGTAATATCAGCATAACAGATAGTCTGAGAATTTTGAAAATACATGGAACAAATTTCTGTTCAAGTTCTGTTCGCCTAGCTATCTTTATGTAAAAATTATAAAAATTCAATAATGGTCATTTTAAATGTACAATAAGTATTAAAAATGACTCGCTTTTATAATCTTTAGAAAATACAAGTAATAAGTAAGCATAAAGAAAATATAAGTAATAAATATAAGTAATAAGTAAATATTTGCAACAAGTAAATATTTTAAATAATTTTGCCAATATAATCTTAGTCGAATCTCATTATAGTACTGACACAATTTCAAGATATAGCGTGCATCTAATATATTTATAATAGAGCCGCAAGAGGTTTGTACAGGTGGGTTCAAATACTTTTTTGAACGATCGTATATTGCTATGAACAAACATGCTCCATAGGCATAACAAGCTATGTACTAGATGAAACGGGAGACCAAGCGTGCGTTTCCCTGCTTTTCCTAATATTCACTCGCTAATTGCTGCAATATCGCACGTCCATTGTTCGTGAGAAGCCCATCCCGACTGTCGAGCCTTGACCTGGATGAACGTTTAACGATTGGAACCAGCCTGATTCAAGATCCACTGGGATTTTGGCGGAATCTTTCTGCGGACAATGGTTTGAAAATTTAATGAGGGAAAGTGATTGTTTTGTTTTGCCGGGACCGGCAGTTTGAGATAAATTGGAATAATCTTTGGGAATTGAGGAATAATTAGATTATAGTTTCTGGTTTGTTGTAAGGTTTCGTTAAACTTGAATTCTAGAAACTTAATAGTAAATGATTAAATGATTAAAACAGTTGAATCCAACGGTGTCTGAAAAGTGTCAGAGACAGAAAAGAACGAAATATTGCAACGAAATAGAGTCTGAAATTCACTTTATGCATTTTTATGAGTCTAGAATGTGCGACTACGATTTTAAAGAGGATCTTATACTTTCAAATGAGATAGTGGCACCTAATTGAATATTTCAGGTACATATTTCCTTTCCATTTTAAAAATACAGCTCACACAATTCAATTGATAAATTACATTTTATAATATATTCTGCATTTTATAATATGTTCCAACAGAATATCAAAATGATATCCATTAGTAAAAGTGGATATTCATAAAGTCAACATACTAAATTCTATACGTACATACGTGTAATGTCATTACCTAACATTACACACAGTAATTCTAAATATTGTAATGAAATTAACATAACTATGAAAAGTCTAACGGGCCCAATAATATTGTAACATTGTTCATGTCAGTATAACGTATCCATGTTATTAACATGGTTCAGTGACCACTGACCACTATGATGCTAGAGGTAGCCAGAATCGAGGAAGCCAGGGGGAAATTTATGCAACACCGGTTGCATATCGAAAGGATGAAATTATAGCGGCGACCTAGTAACTCTTGCGTAGGCAGAGTACATATGTATAGCGTGTTGCATACCAAACGAGAAACCATAATCCCCCAGATGTCTACAATTAGTCCTTTTCAATCTAGAGTCAGTGACCTTCGAGGTTGAAGAAAGTTACCAATGTTCCTGACGTGGTGTCAAACACTATTCGCTAGAATCACTATACTTCAACTATTTCAACAACCTATCTCTGGAATTTAGGTGGGAATTCTAATTTTGTCACTAGCTGGAACAAAAACATAAAAATAAGATAAAAATTTTGAAACTGTAATTAAATAACAACAAGATATAAAAGAATTGTTTAATTAAAGTTATAATAAAATTTAATATGATTGTCCTATTGTTCGGTCCCAAATTTAATTTGAAGAAAGCTATAGCTAAAAAGAAGTCCGATTCAATAAAAGTTTAAGAAACTAGTCAACGTTAAAATCTAGAATTACATTAACTGAAAATTCTTATTTCATTTCCAATCTCTTAGACGTGTACTTCCATTTCATCTGCAATTTCCCATGAAGAGGCTGACAGACAACTTTAACTCAACAGAAACAACAAGATTACACTGTTTCTCAGATAATCGAGGAGTTAAGGTAAATGAAAGGCGAAGCAGCCACATAAGTAGAATCAGTTAGGATTTCTCAGACTAGTGCAATCAGTGAATCTTTCTTGCATAATCAAACTGGTTTTTAATAAATAAAACATCTTTCATTCGATTCAACTTCAAGAAATATTAATAATTAAATGCAGATACAAAGACAAATTCATTTTTATTAACTTTTTGATTTTAACATCGTATGCTGATTTAGGTAATTACTTGTTAGATTTAAAAGTATAAATCCATAAAATTGTACAAACAATCAAGAATTTTTGAAATGTTTAATACTATATATAAATACATAGTTAATCTAATAAAAAGAATTTAATCAGATAAAACAATAATTTCTAACAAAGAATTAATATTTTTCCTCTGTGAACTTCAATCAGTTAAAATATCTATAGTGGAGGTAAATGAAAATCAGCTAAAATAAGTCCGCATTGATCAAACACTTCATTGACTTATAAATGGATTTTTTTAGCATAATATAATGATGGTGAATCAACTAAATTTGCTGATCAATGAAAATCATATTCAATAATGAATTTTTATTCTAAAATATATTAAAAAGTAATTAAAAGTAATTAAAATACCTAGATCTAAATAAAAATCCTGAATGTTAAGTAGAATAAGCCAAGAATGTTCGGACAATATTCAATGTTCTTTTAATAAATCATCAATAATTCTAATGAATTTATTTATTTATTAAAACATCAATAACCAATTGGGATATTTGTACTAATGAATCATTGAACGCTAACTGAATCGTTTGGAGGTAAAATTAAGTGAATATTAAAAAAGTGTTATAAACGAAATGACTCTTCGATATTTCATCACGTTATATCTAAAAATTGGAATGAAATGGTGTTCATTTTTTGAAGAGTTATTCAATCTTAATTGAAATTCAAAAGAATTAAAGTACATTGATACACAGATAATTTCAAGTTCTTCTAGAACATAGAATGAAATAATATTTTTTAAATGATATAGTAGAACAGAAAAATTCAGATAATAGTGATAGATACATGAACCATCAAAAAGTCTCCAATAATATACTACTATAATACTAATATTATGCTATCCTACCCATACTACTACAGTATGCTACATATATTATACCATACCATATCATAATTTCTAAAATCAATAATAAAAATATAATACTAATACTAATATTATGTACCCATAATTATAATACTAATATTATGTACCCATACTACTACATATATTACATATGCTACATATATTACACCATACCATATCATTCTTAATTTCTAAAATCAAATAAAAATATATATCTGACACTTTCAACTCGTACGTGGCACAGCGAAGCAAAAACAAAGCAATTTTGTACGGATCTCCAACTAAAACATCATTCATAACGTCGTTTCTCTCACAGAGAAATGTTATGCTGAAGTTATATTCTTCTCATTGGAGTAACGCAACCGTGTAAAAAATAAACGTTAATTAAATTTCGTGGCCAATGGGATCAAACATTTCTCTAGAGAAGAAAATAATTGCTGACAGAAGATGCGACGTCCACGAGATGCAAGGGGAATGCAGAGCTGTCGGGGGAGTTGCAGATAATTGGAAATCGCGGGGGTGTAGATTAACGTGGTGCACACGCGAATAATTACGCGCCGACGAATCGTCAATCAGGCTGATACATCTGCACTACTTTCAATGATATCGTCTCTAGATAGATCCTTTCTTCGACTTTCGTGGATAAATAAAGAGCCGGGATGCCGTGGTAGACGATCGCTTTTTCCATTAATGAAATACAAGCAGTGGGTAGTGAAACGATCAGTATCACTCGTGCAGCAATCACGATGGTTCTATAGCAAGCAATCGTCCTCTTGTCATTGTTAAGAAGCGTAGAAACGTTTGTAAAAACATGGGAAAACTGATGAAATTACGATGAAATATTGTAAAAAGGGTAAAATGAAATTTGATCTGAAGATCAAGGTCTCAAATAATTTAATCGCATTTGTAATTATTAGAAAGAATGGAATGCTGTATTAAACAACTCAAGAACACTCAACTACATTCTCCTGATATTCCTCCTAAAAAGAATAGAATATTCTATCTTTTAAAAAATTATAGAAAAGAAAGAATGAAATTTAATCTAAAAATCAAGATCCACGTCAAATCTGGAGATAATCTAATAATAAATATCCTACATGAATATCCAACTGTTTAAGATTCTTTCAAAAATTTACTCACTAAAATTACATTGAAATATCTTAAGACATCGAAAAGTTCAAAATCATTTGAAGATCACAGTTGTTGAAGAAAAATTCAAAGTAAAAAGAGTCAAGAAAGCAAAAGAGTTGTATACCAGACCACACAACAGATCTAAAATAAAAATTCCTTCAAACTGTCAACAATGTTCTGTCCAAATACTTTCTATTAGTAACCATTTCAACCAGTTCAAACCATTTTGTACCATTGAATTAGATAATTCAAGCTGGCTGTAAGTAAACTAAATTTAAAGGTAAAAATTCATTTATAAAACACTTGAGAAAGACTCACCGGATGAAACGAAGCATTTAAAAGAGATCACTCGAAGAAAGGTGGTTGCAGTCTCGTGACAAGCTTACGATCACGGTCAGCGACGCGAACGTGACAAAGTACGCGCGGCAACTGTTCTGAACCGGTTAGGGTCGCGTGTAGTCGCGCAAGGAATCGCACTTCAACCCCTCCACCATTTGGCCAGAGAGTTGTTCGCGCCAGCGTCGATCCTTGTTCGCACGGACCAATTATACGGAACAAGGCGTAACACGAAGCTTGCGGCAATGTGAAATTGGTCTTGTGACCGACAATGGACCTTTTTTTGATTATTTAAATGAACCTGAAATATTCGAGACATTTAAATGGTTTTATTTTTGGATCCAGCAGGAAGTGTTGTCTAAGTTATTTACATTGTATTAGCAAGTTAATGGAGATATGTTCTCGTTATTCTGGCGTCTGGATGTGATGGAAGTATGTCTGATAAATACTTTTTGTGAAACAATAGAGGTATCCTTTAGTAAGTAATTCTTGTTCACTTAGAGAAGATTTTTTAGAGAAAGATCTCGAGACCATTATTATGTAATTCATTTGACTACTAATATTATTACTGACTATTTATATTATTAACATTCGATTATATGTGTATATTGCACAATAAAGATTAATTTTAATAAAAACAAATTTAGCAAAAGTTAATAATACATTCAGTGACACATTCTTTATTAAAACTTAGATCTAATCAAAATAAACCAATTTGTATAACTATAATAAACTAATTTGTATATTTACACCTAATCTAATCATCGTCACAAGTTGCATCACAACAATCTAACACAGGAATTCCAGTATACATCATCGAAGAACCAAGTTAAAATTCCTGTTACGTAAAGGGCGCAAAGAAGTCAAGTCCGGCGCGTGTGTTAATTAAACAGATTACGAAACACGATGGATGTAGAAGGCAAGGTTAATTAATTTAAGTACGGACGGACGGTGTCGATCAGGTGAATTTCCATTAATTCCAAAATACAATATCCCCGATTGGGTTGTACACGTGTTTAGCGTCGATCTCACGCGGCCTACTGAAAACGTGACACACCATGGCCACGTGATAAAGGGAGGCGAGAGCCATTCTTTTTTTCATCGGTGAAAACCGATCAGGGAAGCTCTTTCTCGCCGCTTTTAACCGCCTCGTAATAATAAGAAAATCCTTCTAGTCTTTACATCGGGAATCGCTTATAGCTGGTTAACTGATTGGAGATGAAAGACGCAGCTGCTAAATTTAATACACTGGTTCCTCAAGGACCTTGCCCTTTGCAATTACTCTTCATTGCTGCTAAGACTTTTCAGTTTTCTTAGATCAATTTTCACTTCTTTTGTAGCGTATTACTGGAATTCCTTTGAAAATTTTGCAATACGGAGTACTTCATAAGTTCAAAGCATTTAACAATAATTGCATAAAGTAATTTGATGAGTGTAAAAAATGCTTTCAAAGATAATTGCCGAGGTCTTTCGTCGACATCAAGTTAATTAAACGTCGGGTTTATTAATATTCCGTTGTTCAGATCAAAAGTTGATACAATATTCTAGAAAATTTATTTTTAATGGGTTTACCTAATCTCTTTATGCAAACTTTTAGTAATCACGAAACACTTATTAGAGCTATTATCTCCTATATATTGTTTGAATAGAAATGATAAATTGAGAGGAGAATTGGCTGTTATGCACATGGGTTATATAAACTGTTTATCTCCTGGAGATAAATGGATTCAGATAAACGAAATCCTATTTCCTTCATACGATTTCATCTCGCTGATCAATTAATTCTGAACTTAACAAAAATCTTTGATGCAGCATACCTGAAAATTGGAAAGAGAAGAGAATTATCAACTTGCAATTAGAACACATACATTAAAAATTATTACTTGAATGATAATTAAAGGAATTAATAGTTAACCTGTGATGTTTCAACGATCACAATTTGGAGCTCTCGAGATGAGTTGAACGAGATGGAGACAGCATCTGAAATGACAAAAAAAAAGAAGATAGATTAGAATAAAAATTAATTTTTAAATGAAAAAAAAAAAGGAATCAATACAAAAAAGTGCACAATTCTCTCGAGCACTGTTTGATTGGCTATTTTTTCCTTTAACGGAAAGCCTAATGATCCCATAAACAAAATTCGAATACAACAAAAGATGATTGTCTCTCCTGGCGAACTTTTATTGTTCGAGTAAAAAAATTTAAAATAACGGGGGGGGGGGGAGCATATTGGAAAAACGATTGCTTCCGTCAACCTTTTTCCCAGGAAGCAATCACGGTGTGCAAGTTATAGTAAAATTTCCGTAAAATCAGTGCGACATTTCGCAATCCTCTCATACAACGCTGTTCAAAAACTTAGAATCCTCCATTTACTTTTCTAACAGAACGTTTCGAAATCGAAGTGTCAGCAACAAACTGTGACACGCGTGGAAAATTACGAAACTTTCCCCCCTTTTCTTTTTTTAATAAAAAGTTCGAATTTTAAAACAAAATCGTAAAAATTCGAAATCTTGTTAAATTCAATATTAAAAATTAGATTCGATACTTTGTTCGTAATAGAAATTTATCCATTTTGCATCTAGTATTTTCATTTCGGAATTCTTGCGAATTAATACTCGGATATTCAATGTTAGAAATTTATGTGAAGTATAGAAAGATTGCTGTCGATAGTAAAGTCGATGAAAATTGTGTGAAATTGTTCAAGAATAATTTTCGAGAAGAAGATGAGTGAAAGTAGAACATATAGGAAAACTAAAGACGAAAATAGGAAATAGGTGAAGGAAGTGAACGTAAGGATGAGGAATAATCATGTAGAGAAGGTGGTGATAGGTTGGTGGTGATTTAGGGACGAGAGAGAGAGAGAGAGAGAGAGAGAGAGAGAGAGTAATGTAGACAGGCAGTAATCAATGAAATTGGGTAATTAGAGAAGGGAATTAACTACAGAAGGGAACAGCCCTTGAGAGAAATTTCCACAGATAGCTGTGTGTGAGAGACACCGAGGAAGAAAAGGGTGCTGTACAATCAAATCAAAAACTTCAATTACAATTCAAATCGAAGGAACTTCTATCTATGATAAAAATTAATTATCTCGGATAAATGAACTAATTTGTTCGTTTTTTTTTAAAAAATATATACGTACGTACGTACAAAATAACTCAAAAATCTCAGGACACTTTTTATTCTTAACCCTTGGAACTCGATTTGTTTCCAACGTTGTTGCTCGTTCACTTGTATTTATTTTAAACTGAGTTACAAATGTTTTCTATTTATTATCATATAATTTATTATTAATTTCTTAAATTTATTATCAATTTATTGTTAATTTTTATTCATTAATATATCGTTTATTTGTTTATCATTTTTTGAAGTGTGATAACTTTTAAAACAATTTCCAATATTTGTATTGTTACCACCAGCGTCCAATACAAGTTCAAACGGTTAAAAATCAATGTTTAATCGCGAATAATAAAATTTTTTAATCCCACATGTACTTTGCGACTAATTTGATATATAGAATTGTTAATAAGTAAATCCAAAAAATAACCCTCGTGATCGTAAAGATTTCTGGTAAATGTAATCTGAGAAATTCTGATAAACACAATCTTTTCTGAACAGTCCTGTATAACGAGAGCAAATCACGGGAAAAGCGCGGAAAATAAAAATAAAAAAATGCGGGACAAGCGAACGACGTGACATTGTTATCGATAATTCTGCTAAATATCCTCGCGCATTCTCGATCCTGGTCGCGTAAATCAATCTGGGAAACAACCGGAAATCCCGATGAGCTACGCTGGCTTACACCAAGCATTTTTCCTCTCTTTCTCTCCCTCTAACTCTCCGCGCCCCTCTCGATTCCTGTTTAAATGAATATAATGAAAAAGCGAGGAGAGAGAGGTAACTAGGTCGAGCAGCTCCTCCCCTCTACACCGCGAGTTTAACATTCACAGATCAAAGTTTATTAATTTCGTTTCAACTTCGAAGACAATTAAAAGTTCAGGACCTCTCGGTGGCGCTCTGATAACCTATCCGAGTAATTATTTAATCGTGAATAATTGTTCTAGCGTCGATGAATTTGATGTTTTGTTTTAATTTACATCACCCTTTCGAGGCACAAGCGCAAATTGAATATTTCGGGGCTGTAATGCTGTCCCTTTTTTCCTTTCTTTTTTTCTTTTTTTCTAATGTCAAAAAGAAATTTTACTTGGTATCGGTGGATCATTGGGAGCAAGCAGCAACAATTTGGAGTCACGTTACTTGGAATATTTAATTTATGTTAATTTAATAATTGAAGAATTTTTAATTTAATAAAAGTTGGAATCGAATATCATAAATTTTAACAATCTGACGTAAATTACTGTGCTAATCATCCGATTAATAAACCGAATATTATTATTAAAACTCTTCAGTCGACTTCTGATGAAAAAAAAAATCCAATTCTATTATATGAAGAGACGCAGTCATATGCATTTCAGTAGCATTGAATGGACATGTGATAATTTAATTTACATGTTGTAATTTTAATACTTTCATTCAAGCTACATGTGTCTCTATTTTATAGAAACGAGTGAAAAGAAGTAATCACTGATTTTAATTAGTCCTTTGTACAGCAAATTTCCACGTATGGAAGCTATTTGTTCAGATGAATTTTTCTCTTAACAAACAGCTATTATGTTGGAAACTTAACATTGGACTAATTGATAAATTTGGAAATAAAACAGTACAATAATGGATCTTCTGAGAAGAACAGCTTGAAACGTTTATTTAAATACATATTTGTACAATAAGAAGGCAATTAAATGCTTTGCTGTGAGTACCTTTTCAAAAAGGAACACAATTTTAAATGTGCCATGGAAACTGAGCGGTGAAAAACAATGAGATCAAACATTTTTCTTTCCATGGCACAGTGTGTAGTTATGCAAGTGTGTATAGTTACGCTTGCAATCTTTGAGTTTATATAAAAATTAGAAGTGAACAAGTATGAAAATTATTGTGCGTTTCTATCAGTTTTTTTTTTTTTCTTTTTGTTTTAAAGTGTCTTTTGGTCCCACGAAAATTTTGAACAACATGTAACTACATAAATTAGAAACGGAAAAAAATTCAAATGCTAAATTAAAAATAGGTACTCTTCATACATTTTAAAAATTAGAAGAATTAAAATCGATGCTCTAGCTCAGATAATTATGTACAACCTGCTTTTTAGAAACTACTTTTTTAAAAAACGACACTACAGCTATCTGTTAATTAATACAGATTTCATATCAAATCAAAAAGAAAAGACAATTCAGTAGTGCCGTGAGAGTTTGTAGTTCCATTAAGAAGTAATATATATTTATACATATATATTTATATCCTTTGTGCAGTCACAAAAATTTGCTACGATGTTTAATAAGTCTTACGTTAAATATTATCACTGGTCTTTACAATATTTCACATATCGATATAATTTAAGCCGGTGTATATAATATCAATGAACATCCGCTTTGGATGTGCTGTTGTATCTCCCCTATTAAATTCAAATTTCACTATTAATTTTATATTTCCAATGATTTCACAACTACTCCTGGTACTTTCAGTTCTTCGTAAAACAACTTTATAAATGTTTATAAATAACAATCAGAAAATTAGCTACAAAGAAGTAATTACTAAAGGTGATAAAATTCACAAGAAACTTGCACTTTTTTAAAATATTGCTCTCAGCTAGCCTTATTAAATTGATTAACGTAAACATGATTAAACTATAAAAATATTTAACAATATTATTAATAACAATGACGATAATTTCGCAAAGAAATGATCTAGAAGAGAAACAGGAACAGGAACTCTGTTTTATAAATCCTGATACAGGTGCCTAATTATACATGTATATACACACAGAATCGAAAATGCTGATGTTTATTTGCACAATTATGATTATGTTCCCTAAATACGCTATTGTTATCTTTCTAACATTACGGCTAAGACCAAGAGAACCATGACCGAGTGGACTGTGTAGGGGATTTAGGTAATGGCGAAGATGGCACCGATGAAGTTGGTGTTGTTGGTGTAGCCGGTTTTTCATTATTCATATTTCTGAGCCGCACTTTTTCATTAGTTTCGGCTTGCATCTTTTGTTCGTATTGTCGAACATCCTCTAGTGTCATATCGTACCACTCATCGATCCACGCAAATGCTTGACGATGACCCAATAATAAAATATCTCTTATACACTGCAGATGTAAGAACATTATAGTTGCACATTTTTTGTAGTTTAAATACTCTACAAATGTTTGTAAATAAATTACTCTATGAATGAAGTCTTCCACGCGAGTTTGCATGCCCCATACTTCAAAAGAGGCCTGAACTAGTTTGTAAGAACACATTACAGGTTGCGTGGTGTCTTTCCACCCCTCTACCAATGGCCCACGACCAGTTCGTTGCGATTGAAAGAATTTTGGGTCCTAAAGTAAAGATATCTCAATGCAAACATTTCTATCCCAAAATCGAAGTGTTACAACGATTATAATACCTCTTCCTCTTTATAGTGTTTCGAGGACAATTCATCATACGCGATGTCCACAAAATCAACCTCACGATGAATCAGTTCAATAGGAGACAGACCTAAGCACTATTTTAACAGCGTTGTAAATAACAAAACTGATTCCATTTATGCATAAACCTCATTTACATACATTTTCTGTGGATCCATTGTTGTTCTCATATCGAGTTCTTATCGAGATGTGAAATTTTGGAATAAAAGAACACTGGAAAGTAAAAGTTTATGTAACAAGAGACCTCACACAAAGTTACATCACACATACTTACAGTATATTCTTGGTAGACCATAAGTATCATGAAAAAGAAACCCATATTATTTAATGAGGTAAAAATTTATGAATATTTGTGAATTCTATTTGACAACATATTATCTATACTTAGATGTACCTGTGATAGTAAAGGGATAATAATTCCATGCCTTCTCTGTGACATAGAATATTCGTGGAATGACCGACTGAATCCAATATGGCAATTTACTGCAAATTCACGCCAAAAATACCGTGAGAATTTGAGCACAGAAATGTTAGAGCTATCATGAAGATTACCTAGACAAATGGATCCGTTTCTCTGTATATTGGCCTTTTCCATGCTCTTGGTGTTCACACTCAACATTTTCAACTACTTCAACACCCTCATCATTATCTGATTGCTCATGACTGTGTCTTGCAATCATATAAAGCTGTCCTATGCGATACTACAAAGAATATTGCTAAAGGTGAAATATGAACCTTGATCCTAATTGTATTTCGTCAAGCGTTGAGAAAGAATATTAACTGACAGAGTGAAAAATTACAACGAAATATCATTAAAAAAACTTCGAAGCAATTATACGTAGAAAGAATGCGAGTATGGATAGTAAGTGTGATAATGATTTACATAAAAAATTCAAGAATTACCTCTTCCGTGGTAAGTGGCATGCATATACGATATTCCTTCGTTAACACCATATTTGAAACGAGAATCTGACAATCCTCTATGACTGCATTAAATTAATACTCGCTTGTGGAATTAAAGGGTTCTCCCCTTAGTTAATGAATTCAAAGTTAATGATATCGTCATCTAAACAGCAGTTCCACTAGTCTGAGGCGATGGAGCAATAAACAATCGAATTCAATGAAGTTCGCCCTCTGTTCTTAAATCGATAATAATGTTTGACACCTTAAATAAGTGGTAATGTAACTAGTGGCGTCGCGAAGAAAAGGATGCCAACCGCTTGAATTATTTAATGATAAATTATGAACGACTAAATACTTTTTCCCAATGTAATTAATTATGTTAGTTTTCTTGCGATACCGAAAAAAACTCTCATTTAAGTGTAATATTTATTAAATGAAATACACTGTTAAAAAATAAATTATTTAAGATCAATAATTAAGTATCCACATGTTTTTGCAATTCTTCCAATGCTATTCCAAATAACCTGTTACGTGTGTCAGTGTAGTGAATTGCGTTGCTTGTAACATGCAATAAAACATAACCTCAAAATCGCTAAAACAAATATATGATGCGACCGCAAAAATTCCGGCTTCCATGCAGTGCAGAAAGGTAATTAAAGGGAGGACATTTTTTTACGTTCTTTTTTAATTCCATTAATTTATAAATTTGCCGAGTAACAATACAAAAAGTTTGTTTTTTAATATTAATGACAACGTTCAATATCTTCCTTTTAGCTTTATACAGACCGACAAGAAAGTAGTAATAGTATCTGTGTTTGGAAAATCACAACATCGTGCAAAAGGATGCAAGACCAACATGCTCAGTTCAGTATTGCAGGTGGGCCTCCTGGATGAACCAGAAGTGAATAAAGAATCATTTGTAAGAATTACTCCACACACAACAGAATCTTCGAAATAACTTCTATGAAAGTGATATAAATGAAACTATTTTCAGTGTGAAATTGAGGGATATTATGATTCAAAAGATAGGACTATATACTTGCATTTAAGAGGACTGTTAGATACCCATACTCTTTTAACAGAATATGATAAATTTGTAGAGAAACAAGACTGTAAAGATTTCCTTAGTGTGTGGGCACACATGAGAGACAAATATGCAAAAGCATTACTTGTATTGTTTCATATATCACATGTTATTATTCTCACTCATCCAACTCACACATTTGACTACAGTTATATACATTTATTCAGGGCCATGGATATTGTGAGGTATATATTAATCTTTCCAATGAATATATTATCCTACGGTCTTGAATACATGTTTTGATTTCTAGACAGAAAGTTTCTCCACAACTTTCCGATGTTTTAAGCTGCATATACAGCTTACCTAAAGATTGGATTTCAAATGTTAGACCCTGTTCTCCGAGAGTTTTATTTTACTTTGAAACTTGTCCTACTGTGTTCCAAGATGCTACCAGTGGAGCTAATATTAAGAAATTAGAGCATTCTTTGGAAGATCAAATATATCAAGTATTAAGGAAAAACCGTATAGTAACTAATATTAGGTAAATATAAACACTACAGGACTCAAGAATTATTTAATTCAATGTGTAAAATATGTGGATAAATTTTCAGTTCAAATTCGCTGTTTGCAATTCCTGCAAATCAAGAATTTGTTTATGTACATACTGGTACAATAGAATCTAGAGATATTCTAGGATACATGGCGAAGAAACTCATACAGAGCTGCAAAGTTAGCTCTGGAGGAAGCACTTCGAGAAGTTTGGCCAGTCAGGATTCCAACATTCAAATAGATGATACAGAAACTGGTAAATATAATATATAAAATTAAAAGTTAATGAAACTAATAATAATTTTTTCTGTGTTCACAGAAACTCGTTCCTTCAGATCATTTCTACAACAACACATAAACTTAGCTTTTGCAAGAGGTTTTGATGATAATGTTGGAAGACACTCTGTACCTGCATATTTTGAAGTCAGTCCAGAAAACCAAAACAACTACTATAATTTCACACTTAATTCTAACTTTAATTTTTCTTTTAATAGATACCCAATGTCACAATATTCTGTGAAGTAGCAAACAAGGTATATGATTATTTTATATATGGGACAGACAAAGAACTACTAACTTTACATAGCTTGTTAGATACTGATGTAAAGTTCAGCAAGAGCAGGTGCAGCAAAGTACTGCCCCGAGCTCTTCAGACTTACCAAGAGAATCTTCCACAACATTACACAAGGTATTCAAGATTCTCAGGGGGAAATTTCAATAAAATAATCCTTCAATATTTACACCAGAGCGTATCACGAGACAAAATTGGCTCATGCAATGGCAGTTTTTGAGATGCATGCACGAGGTCCGTTGTTCGAAGAGTTCAGTGAAAAACTACAAGTCGAGTGCGAGAAACATTGGAGATCTGGCAGGCAAATGTGCGAGGTACTATCTCTGACAGGGAATCCCTGTACGAATCCGATACATAGAGGTGGAAGTGAAGGCGCTGGTGGCGGGGAACAGACGGAACAAAGGGACAGCGACAAGTGCGTGTCGCTTGGAAAATGATTTATTATCTTTCATTACACATTATATAACTCTAATTTGAGGCTGTATCACTTTACAGCGATTTGCCAATCAGAGAGCATTGCAGCGGAGTTCGATATATCTGTGCCTGCAATTGCGGTCGTTGTCAAGGTTCGAGGGAGGACCCTTTCAGTCTGAGGCAGGCCAACTACGACTACTTTCAAATGCTGGCTAAACAGTGTGCTTGCGCTCAGTTGGAAAGTATACAATTTCCTATTTTTCAACCAAGCACGCACAATTATAGGTAAAATACGTATGATAATTGTTGATGTTACTAACAGTTTTTTATGTGTTTCAAAGTTTGAGTAATCGTGTGTTCGTTCTTATTGCAGGCCTGCACAGTTGTTTTCTACCAAGCGAAAGGATTCTTTTAGTCATATAGAGTCTCCAACATCTCAGGGAAATACTCAAGCTTGTAGTTTAGGAGTCAATACTTTACATGGTAATTATTGCTTCTTTGATAAAAAGCTTTTTAGTAAAATATTTGTCTAAGAACGTTCAGATAAACAAATTTCTTGGAATTTTCTCAGACGATATTCGGACACCATATGGAAGCGGAGGTCAATCACCTCCAACAAGTGAAACTAACGAAGATGTACCTAAACTCAGTAGCAAAACTAGTCTAACACCTAGTGATGCCCATAAAGTTGTCATAGAAGTATCGGATAGTGATGCAGAAAATGCGAGAGGTAAATTATTATAAAAATTGATTACAACGTTGCATATACCGATCATTGTATAACATCAGTATTTTGCAATTTTATAGAAAAGTCTCTAGTCAAACAACCATCAACAACAGAATATCTACCAGGAATGTTACATACAGAATCACCAGCTGGTTTATTGCCACAATTCTCTAGTTGGTCTCTAGTTTGTCTCGGACCAAGTAGCCTGTATTCTCATAATTTGGGTTTACAGCATCAGGCTGGCGTTTTACCCACTTCTGCTTTCCTCTTACCTTGGGATGTGACTGTGAGGTAATTTAATATTTGTATTTATCGTTAAATTGGATTTAATTCGTAGAAATTGACTTTCGGTTAGACTAGAGCATCAAAAAGAAAGGGGCTCTTTATGGTCGACCATAGGTGATCATGGAACTCATGGCTATTGTCCCAGAGGGAAAAACTTTCAAAATATGAATACTATTCGTGGCCGGAAATCAAAAGGTGGAAAAGAGTTCGTGGTGAAGATATTTGTGGGAGTGGAGTACGAATGTCCACGAGGGCATAGATTTATGGCGTCTGCGCCTGATAAAGTTTTAAAAGCTACCGGAAATGGTATTGTAAAAGATAGTGGAAATAAAGTTACATCCAGCACTGCTGACATGCCGCTGTATTTTCCCTGTCCCTGCAGGTACGTAAATATTTAAGAAATGAATTGGAGTTAAGAAACGTCGAAATTTTCGAAATTTTCAGACAAACGAAACCCCTGATAGCCCAATTAATGAGAATTCATGTAGTGACACCAAAAGCTCCTGTTCACGTTACGTTAAATCCTAGAGTACAACCCGGACCTCCACCTTGCCCAATTTTTGTCACTGGTTGTGATGAACCGATAAAATTGTCGCAAAGTGCCTACTGGGTCTTGAGATTACCGTATCCTTTGAAAATTAATATCTACGTTATGTGTGAATATAACCATACGTAATAAAATTTTTAGTATATTACATATAACCATATGTAATAAAATTTTTAGTATATTACAATTCTTGTAAAAAGATTTAAATAAATTCTTAACGAAACTTTAAAATTAGATATGTGTATATGGACGAGAAAGGACCATATTTGGCGCCAAAAGAACTGGTGCCTACTTCACATGGCAGGCTACTGGCGGGAATGTACGGAATTAGCGAAGTACTTCCGGAAAAGAAATAACGCAGTATTCGATTTTTTAAATTAAGAAATGATTTGTACGAAACTTGTAAATTACTTTTTGTAAATATACAAAAATAACTAAAATTTATAATTTTTAATCACAGTTATATATAATATGTCTCCACTTTTTGATTGAATCTGACTAGCGTAGTCAGTCCAAGTAGCTAGTAACGATCAATTTGAAAATGGCCGTTACAATTCAAAGCTAGTCAAAGGCGATTGGCTTTTGTAATTATAATTTCCCATAGTTTATTATTATATGCTTATAATACACGCTGTCGTACTTTTAATTACTAGAGTGCTTCAAATTAAAAATTACAAAAGAATTTGTGCAATGGCATCTTTTATTTGATAGTACAGTACAAATTTCAAAAAACGCGCAGTATATGTGTACTCAGTACTCACAAATTATTTGCCAAAAAGTTAATCTAAAGTGATGTTAATATCTCTGACTTACCAAAACCAGACGTAGAGTACTTTGATGTCTTCCGTGAGCACTTTCAACACTATTTTTTACATAATTAATTTAAAAAATTGTTAATTCGCGACGAGCACATCGATGAATGTATATGCTGTACTGCGTGTGACGCGGAACTGATCTGCGCAGACAGTTTAATAACCGGGGAGCGCTCTGATTGGTCCATTCAAAGAATTATTCAAATGACGTAAATAAAAACGGGCTTCTGATTGGTCGATGCAGAAAATACATACTTTAAAAATTCAAATCGTTCAATATATCTATTTAATGTAATTTATTATTACATTAAAAAATCAATATATATGTAGTATTTAAATCGCGTATTATAATAAATGTTTATGATTTTTTAAATTAATTCATAAGATTGAAAGTCAAGTAATAATTACGTAATAAAATACTATTCCACGTTTGAATTTCTCCGCCATTGGATCGTAGCGCTACGACTGTTACAAAATACAAGGTGTAATCGTAGCGAGAGAAAATAAACGTTTATTGTTGAATCCACACGTGAAGCAGTTATTTTTGTCTGTCATTCACCATTGTTATGAAATTTTTGGTGATATGAATGAAATATTTTTTCGTTGAAAATGTCTCTAAAAGTGATTTTATTTTTAGTAATGTGCTTGTAGCATTATGAGAAAAAAATTAATTTTTTAAAATTCATATTTTTAATAGCATGTACGTATGTAACTTTTGTTAGCTTTTCATTTTTATTTTAATTAAGTCCCTCTCGTTCAGTGTCATTCAGGACAATAATTTCTTCCAATTTTTATTTTACAAATTAATATTTTATAAATAATATCAGATGATAAGTTTTGTCATTATTTTTTCAGCGAGAACAAAACAAAATGGTACCTGCACGTTTGTTGATATTTTTCTTTGTGTCAATAATTTATCAAGGTGGTTATGCTTCAGTATTTGAGTGGATTTGGAGCAAGGATACAGATGAGACTACTGTTTTAGTAGCAGATGGTGTCCCATTAATCTCAATTCCTTATGAATCTATGACAGAGGATGAAAAGTTCCTTCAGGAAGCTGCAAAATTTACAGAAATACAGGTGTCATCGCCTTTGGAAACATGCCAGCACAAAGTTATTATGAAGGTTAAAACTTCTTGCTCTGGGATGAGCGAGGAACAACTTGCTAAACTTAGCGTTAATCTTTTGAATTGTCAGTCTGCAGTAGAAGGCAGAAAAGTATTCCCATGCACTGACGAAATGGTAAAAATTTCATTATTTTTTTTTTATAATAAATTTTTAAGTCAATATCAAAACTGTTAGTTTTTAAAACTTCAACATTTTTTTACTTACAATTTTGAATATGTTTGAATTGCTTGTACCTTAACTTTGTTTTGCTAATGGCATTATGCAATAAGACATAGAATAGAATTCAACTATATACACTTAAATATACATCACAGTTTTTTGTGTGTGAAAACACATGTGGAAAGGTGGTCTAAAGCATGTTCAGACTTGCTTTTTTTCCCCACTCAACAGACAGACCTCCACTAGCACAGTCTCTGTTTGTACTTGGAAGTGATCAGTTGGACAAGTTTACATGTTCCAAAAACTTATTATTTTAATTATTTGTATATAAAAGTGAATAGTGCAGCAGTTACTACAACAATTCTTTTATTAGATAATTTTAATAATAGAATGATTATAATTCTAATGTATAGAATGATTATTTAAATTTTTACAGTCACTGAAACAATGTACCACAGACATGGATGCAGATATGTGGAATGCATATCATTTAATGAGTAATAGAGCTAGAGCAGTTTGTTATGCAGCCCGTAGTACTCAGTTTCGTGCTCTTACAGAATTGACTGTAAACAAATTAATGCAATCTGCACATACACAAATTAAAACACTAAGTTCATTAAAAGTGAGTAAAATAGTATATATGAGTTGCAGAGAAAAATATTATTCTGTTATTCAACATTTATTCAGGAAGGTCAAGACCGTTTAGAAGAACAGACTGTACAAGCCTTATTAGCTTTATCAGAAGGTAATAAAGCATTGCTGGAACAGCAAAAACGATTAAAAGAAGCACAAACATCTGCTTCTAATCTCGTGACGACAAATTTGAGGGAATTGAAGAATGAAAAGGCCTTGATTAAATCTGGACATGCACAACTTGCAATAATTGCAGACGATATTAGGAAAAAATTAGGTAATTAATTAAATGAATCAAAATATATATCTGTGACTACTATTCATTTAGTTAATTCAGTTGCTTTATAGAAGAGGCAAATAAACGTTTAGAGCAACAAACTATTGAAATGGAGGAAAACCATGATGAAATATTAGAAGATTTGTATAATGTTCAAGAGCAAGCACAAGTGATGTGGGATAAGATAGAAGCCAGCACACGTAATATTTTCGACTACCATGAAACAACACTTATTCGATTTGAACAAGCTATAGAAAAATTAAATCAGGTTAACAATACTGTTCACTATATTTGGAATCTAACAAACAGCATGCGTGCAGAAGTGGATGAGAAATTGAATTGGTTGACCAGTTACATTGGTGACACTGGTAATTTTAAAATCTATAAATATTGATAATATGAAAAAAAGATAACTAAATTTTCTAAATCTTTAGGAGAAAAAATGTATCAAATGTATCGTGTAGGCTTGCACATTGTTTACTTATTATTTGCTATGGTGATTGCTGCGTTCCTTCATGCGCCATTATTGACCAGAATTACTATTATGGGACTTGTACCATTAAACTTAGTGTCTTTCTTGAAACATGGCATGGATGCTTGTTTGGATTTTGTATCAATAAGCGTATTAATATTCTTAATCACGATGAGTATGTGTTATGCAGAAAAAATATTTATAAATTTAGTATATAATTTTAATTTCTTTTTCTCGTAGTGCATTTCTTAATGATTGGAATTCAACGTTTATGCGGTGCAAAAAGGACAGAAACGCGATCAGACCCCATTCAAGTCATAAACCAAATTGGATCTGCTCAATTACCACGTGTCTCTTCAGTATCTTTCTATACAAATCTGAAGACAAATATCAGGAAAATCTATGTTTTTGCCCGTTACCAAATAAATCAATTTATTCGTAAGTTCTATAGTAACAATGTTCCATTCTATTTTGATTAAAACAATTAATTCCAATTTTCAGAGAAATTTAACACGCTGATACAAGCAGCAGCTTCATGGAACAGGCGAAGTTCGACACCACACGAGGAATTGTCTTGTTCGTATACCTCTTCGAGGAAAAATCAGGAAGATCTTGTTCGTAATTATGAACTACAACGTGAACAAGAGTTTCCAACTATGTCTGAAGATCTCAGCGATTTCGAACATTCGAACTTGATGAACAGGTCTATTGATGATTTTGACTATTTATTCGATGCCAATGATCTGAGGCGAAGATTAAAGAGAAGAGATGGTTCTGTCGGCAGATCTAATTCTTATCAACGTTCACCCTCCAGGAGGTATATGAAACTTAAAAATAACTAAAAAATAGGACATTACATTTTGTTACAGTAGGATTTAATAAAATGATTTCAGTGTTACTCCAACATCAAGAATGCTATGTAATGCTATAACAAAAAGTGGCAAAAGATGTCGATTATTTACAATGAATGGACAAAGACATTGTAATAGACATATCAATGGAAGCACAATAGGTGACTAAAAAATTTTTTAGCACAATAATAAATTAGTTAATTGAGTTAAATGGAATTAGACTGAAATTGTATTACATTAATTGAATTGAATTTTTCAAAATAATATTCTTAATGAATTGCATGGTTTGATGTAATTGTTTTATCAATTGTACAATTTATTGAACATTATAAATGTCCATAATTTTAACGTCAATACGATGCCTTTCAAGAGTATGACTCATAAAAAAAAAAACTGCGTGATAAAATGGTTTGTATATTTCATATTTTGAATGGGACTTAAAAAAGAATTATAATTGTATATAAAAAACAGCTATTGCTAATGTATTTTATATGTCCTGTATTTCTAAGAAACATAAATTAAATGATTGTAATTTAAATTATTTTATACAAACTCTCGTGTTGTAAAAGTGATATTAATAAAACAATTGAAATCTATAGGTATTTTATTTAAGAATATTTATAAACGTATATTCATTAATTAAATGAAAATATTTCACAAATATTAAAGTAGAGTCAAAGTAATATTTTCAATTACAAACAGCCATGTTGTATTGGGTACAAATTGCATTGGTCGTCAGTTCTAAAAACGTTGAACTTTTATCAAACCCAATTTCAGTTACTAAATTGTGTAGATTACAGTAATTTATTCCATAATCGAATATCCTGAACCATTCCTTTGATACGGATTCCCCCTTTGATACGGATTTGGTAATGAGAAATGACTTTAAAAATTATCATTAAAATTATTGTTAAAAAATTGAATGTACCGTTGCTACGCAGGTTTTATTGATTTCTTCAAAATCAATTTTTATTGTTTCCATCGTTTTCATATTTAGAGCGAAATGAATAGCTTTAATTATAGTACTTTCATTTGGTTTTGGTTCCTTGAGCTATAAAAGCAAAGTAATTTTAAAAGTATATTCTGCTGTATTTTTTCAAAATTAAAATGTTTCGATATTGAAACAAAAGTTATTTTCTCTACCGTATATAAACATTTGCTACTACGTGGACCACAGTTCATGTAGGACGACCAATTAAGTATCTGAGACCTAAATTTTTGCATAACATATTTGCATGGATCTTCAAATTTCCTATTAAAGGAAAAAAATAATAAATTATTTTAAAATATTCTTCTTAAATTAATCGAAAAAAATTCCTACGATTGTCCATCAAATTGGATAAGATATATTTAATTCTAAATCGACTGTTTTATTCGTGAAAATTTATTATCGTCTTTTGGCAGCGTGGAAGTTCAAAGGGGAGCACCGAAATAACACACGCGACATTCTCATGAGCTTGAAAAGTGCGGTTCGTATATTTTTCAAGCGATGTCGTCCAGCCAAAGAAAAATATACGAACCTCACCATTGCCGGCCAATATTCAGTTTCTCTACGCACAGGATTGTTTGTGAAGTAGATGTTATCTTAAAACACATTTTTCTCAAACTTTTAGGATTATAGACAGAACATTTATGCTGCTCCATTTGATGCTACAGTACTTTTGGTTACAAAAATGAACGGCGTAAATGACAAGATGCTGATAATTCATGAATCATATAATCACTTAAAACGATAAGAAAATTTCATAGAAAAAACAAATTTGAATGAAAAAATTAATTATAAATAAGTTCTTATTTCTACATAAATAGTTGAAATACCATTTTACAATGCAAGAAGCATGCATAGGATAAGGAAACACCAGGCTAATCCAGACAACACACAAAAGGATTATCAAGAATCCACTGACAGAATAGACAAAGCATTTACATTTTGGAAAGATACATACATCTTTAACTATCACTGATGATGAATTGCCCTCCTCTTTTATTCTGATTTTACCTTGACCTTTGATTTTTAAAGAAGGATTAATCTTTAAAGCTTAAATTAATCTTTGAAAATCAGAGCGGATGAAGTTGTAAAAGGAATATCATGAAAGTAAAAATGAGTTTGAAGAGGACCATTTTGTTTTTTCGTCGTGGAGACATTCTGCGAGTTAATAAATCTCTGTTTATCGTGCATGTAAAGTGGTAGTCGCCTTGACATTGATCTGAGCTCCATGTTACGATCTTCGCAGCACGGGTGTTCCAACCTTGACGTTTTTCTTTGACCATCACAAATCTATCATCTTTTGACAGAAAGGGAAAAAAACAATGAACTGGCGGTACCTGAAATCTGTCAGAGATATGACGATGTATGACTGTCATGTTCTATTCTCTGACAACTTTGCTATGCGCTTAAAAAATTAGTTTGTTATTGAAATTTTATTTTTTTTTGCAGAATTTTCTAAAATTGACATTTCTATAATTAAGAGATTTGCGTCAGACCAATCTGAAATGCCACATTTATCTGTAGTAGCCTTCCCACGAGTTGAATCATTTTCTTTTTTATCGTGTCCGTTAACACGTATTCAGTGTCCCTAATGAACACTATCTACCAAGATAGGAGCCATAAATGTACTCGTTCCAACTCTTTTTTCTTTTCTTCCCTCGGTTTTCATTTTTATGCTATGACTGATCTTGTGACTTTGTCAAATAATTTTTTTCTACAATGTTAAAATTATTTTTAAATATTAAAAATATAATATAATTTCTACAATATTAAAAAGTATTTCTAGTTATTAAAAATTTAACGACTCTCTTTTCAATTTCTAGTTTTTAGTTATTTTTTTCTACTCGAAGGTTTCACTTCACTTTCTTTGAGCGTAAAAAAAGAAACATGTTCAGAGAGACGTCCGACAATGTGACACGCTTTGATGTTCTCCAACGCTCGTACAAATGTATTTTTTTGAATTGAAAATCCCGCCAGTTCCGATTCAAATTAGTAAATTATGTACTTGAAAATGGATGTCGACGAAATTGAAACGGAAGGAAGTTGACGGGCAGATGGATGATCCGGTTGTCGCGACGCCGTTTGTAACAATTATTCCTGTTGAAAAAGAAATCTTTGTCAGCTATAATTAGTTTCATTCCGTTTCTTTCGTATTCTGCAAAAAGAACAAATCCCGGTATAGATTTTCTAAAAGTAACTCCGATTATGAAATTGAAATAAAAAATTATAAAATGATGATTTTATAAATTATATAACTATAATTAAAAATTATAATTTCTAAATTTTATAATAATTTGAAAAATTGTAATATAATTTAATTATAATGTAAATGCGCGCGTAATAGTTTTCAAATTGGGTGAAGATCACAGCGCCAAATGAAGTGGTGAAAATATGTAATTAGCTGTTGTGATTCTCGATATTATATTTCGTCATCTAACCGTCAGTTTTAAGCGGGAAGCAGAGCAAGAATCATTGTCTAGAGTTGCTCAGGTAAAAATCTACGGTTAATAACTTTTATATTTGATTTACATTGTTAAACATGTCTACAATTTCGAACAATCAACGTTAGTAAAGAATTATTACATATATATGTTGAATTCAAATCACTGACGTTGATTAGAAGCGAACGTACATGTTTGTGTGTTGGTTACAAATATACGAATATACGTGTATAATTATTAAGATAGTATCGTTTATGTTGATTTAATTGGATTGATTCTGTTCGATTAAGCGAAATTGGCGCGTAAGCATACATAAATATTTTCCGTGAATGCTCTAGCATGTACAATATCTATATATATATCAATAGATACCCTCTACCGTTAATGAGCCGAATCATGTTCGTGCACGTTCGGCCCCCACCCCTCCAAATTAATTTGCGACGCAAACCTGTTGCGCAGGGATTTAGTCCTTTGTGGAAAATTGGAAGGTAAAGATGTGTCATTATGTCGTGTGACATTTATTAACTGTACAATAGTTCTATTTTTCACCATTCACGTTCACGCTACTATTAGCTTCACCTAAACGTATGTATTTACGTATTTACTCAATACCTTATCGAATATTATTACTGAAATATATGACGACAATCCCTTTTTTTTCTTCGAGCGTGTAGTTATTGCGTTTGCCGGTAGCTCGTATTACGAGCATTTCACCTTGAACATTGTTTTTTATGAGCATTTTTATGTGATTTCGCCCTTTCATGCGTTTATTTGAAAGTTTTTCATTTCTTTTGTATAGATCGAAGGACAGTGAGGAAAGGACGCCGTGAAATCGAAATGGACGCCAATTCAAATGGACGCCATATTGGTTAACAATAAATCCGTTAGTTTCTTGTAAAGCTGTGGTAATATTTGATTCGTTGTGTCGAAAGCTGAAATGTTCATCTTATTATTGGTAACATTTATTCTATATTTGATCGATAGATATTCTTAATGAACAATTCATATCGTAATTAATATGTAATACAATGATCTATTGAGAATATTAAGATGAAAATAAACGAGATTTTAGATATGTCAAACGTTATTTTTCTATTTTTTTATTTTGAACTTAATATTATTTTCTAGAATTTCCAGTGTCATTAATAATTGATGTGTAATACTTATAAAAGCAGTATTTTCTTAAGCAAACACTCAATAGGAAGAAGAAAAAAAAATATTTAGAAAAATATTTTACTTCTTTTCTTTACTCCCTACCCTATAATAAAGCTTTTCTTCCACAGAATTTTTATGATCGCGCGCAATGCGATTAGTAGAGTCAGTGCTTGTTGCGTCATGTTTTTAATATTTTTAGTGAATTTAGTTATAATAATTATTCGCGAAATTAGAGTCAGTGTGTTCGCCGATTGTTACACGGACGCGTTAGTAGTCTTTTCTGTTTCTTTTTTTTTTTTTTTTTCTAAACATTCGTTTTCGGTAGTAGAGTCGCAGGTTTCGCAAAAGGATATAGCCTTTCCTGAAGCTCAAAAATGTAAATATTTTTGCATATCGTACTGTAATTTATTTTGTTCTTTCTATTTTTCTGTTGCAATAAAATCTCAAAACTTCAATATTAAAATGTACGATAAAAATGCTTAATTATTAAAATTTTAAGTTCGAACAGATCATAATAATTCTTTATATTACATGTTCTTTTGAAGGTTTTCCACAACTTGCATTTTTTCCTGTACCCTGGGAAGGATATGCTGATGCTTCAAAGCTAAGCATGTAAGAATCTCTGAATATTGTACTCCAATTAATTTTTGTAATAAAACTTCAATTCTTATAGTATTCGAACTATATTACAATTTATATTTTGTTAAAGGTTTTGCATTCCTTCCTCTTCTTCCTGTTCCTTAAAAGAAGGACCTAGTGGTGCTTCGAAAGCCAAGAATGTAAGTAACTTCGTATTTTCTACTTCATTTGATTCCATTTTTTGTATTTCATGTTAATTATTGTTAATCAAGAAATAGAATCTAATCGAGAACCTTTTATTTCTAAATTGAATGTTGTTATTAAAGTATATATGCTTAAAAGCGTTTTATAAGAATAGATTATTATAATTGTGCTTCATTGCAGATTTCTTGCAGCCTTTATTTCCTCCATGGGTCTCGATGATTTCTATTTTGATGACATCCTTCCCGATGATTTCTCTTAGGCCACAACTGTATCAATGACAACGTTCTTTGTGTCCAATTGTGAGTCGCATGCATTTTTGTTCCTCTGGTCACCCAATCATGTCGTAGGATGAAAGATCCGAATCGACACGGGTGACTGGTTGTATACGTAGAATTTTGAACGAGCATAGTGACCACGGATATTTATTATACCCGTGAGAAGTAACATTTTCTTGTCTGTATTTTATTTATTAGTTCAGGATAGGTTTTCTTGCACGTCGCGTTTTTTAATGAGAATAATAATGCATTAATAATTGATACGAGTATCATATTAAATATAAAGAATTGATATAGTGTGAAAATGTTGATTATTATATGTATTTGTAATTACAAAGTCCATTCATTTTAATTATTTGTAAAATCAATACGAATACACACTATGTATATGAATAATTATGAATATTTGAATGAATAACATATGTTACAATGATTTTATTTGGATAGTTTGTAGCGGAGAAGTCGGATACCCTCCGATTTCGTTTTTATGAATAGTACAATTTTAATTGAAAGTATTCCAATGTTAATGGAATACGTATTATAGCTGTTGCAATTAAAATTTTATTTCGTGTTTTATGATAGTACAATCAATGCAATAATTTCAATAGAATCTAAAGTTTTATCCGTCTCAAGAATGTACACATACATTCGTGCAAGAAAACACTTCGCGGCAGGCAGATTTCAGAATCAAAGCACTGATTTCAAACGCTATTTTTGTATTTCAAAAAGCGTGCTTTGATGAAGGAATCGCCTGAGAATATTTCTATACAATATTTCACTTACAATTAGTCTGTTTCCTTTTCGATAAATATATTCATTGTTAACTCTTTGTGTTCACTTATTTCGTTAATTTATTAAATTATTAAATAAAGTAAATTATAAAGCAGAGTCATGGAAAATTAAAAAAATAATCAAAAGACATTAGTCCGTTAGATACAAAATATATTAATCATCCTTTTTAAATCAGGATTTTCAGGTTTAACCCCTTCCATGTTCATGGTCAGGATCTCACTCACGTGCCCAGGTGCTACTTGGGTGGGAGATAGGCAATGAGCATGATGACCATAGTCTATAAGCTTAATAATTTCTCAGCGACTGACGATGCGTTAGTGTATCGTGCACGACGTATTTTCTACATTGTGTGTGTGTGTGTGTGTGTTTTAGGCTGTAGAATTGCGTCGTTTTTCCCATTATTTCAATAGTAATGTATAACAATGAAACGTATGTAATAACAGTACTAAATTTTGTACCTTTTACATCATTTCTTCGGATGATGTACGCATGGTGTACATGCAATTAATATTTAATTGATTAATAACATTTTATGAGTAATAGTAATTGAAACTGAAATATATCCAGTTTAAATGATAATCTATAAGCGTTTTTTGTCATATTTGACGCAATGGTCGCTAGCCGTCGTCAGTCGATTTCAGTAAAATGGTACGTAAAATTAGAGTGTGAATGTGTGTGTGCTGACACTCGGGTGTCGGAGGCGTCCCGGGACGTCCTCTCTAGATTAGGATGATATGCGCCCGGGTGTATGCGTGAGAACCGTGGAGTGAGTGTGTTGGTGTGCCTGTTTTTTGCCAATTTTTAAATATAGGGCGATCGAATAGGATAGGTAGCTTACTTTCTGGTATGCCTGCGTTTAATTATAAGTAGGTAGGGCCGGGCAGGTTGGCACAGTCTCTGGTCGCGTGTTCCCCTTCTCGCGTGTCCAACCTGTTTCAGGAAATCGAATTTGAAAAGTCGACAGTGAAACTGGTGCAAAATGGAGCATGCCACTTGTTTTCTGGTTTTACCCGTCGATTTTTCGAATTTAGTATCGCGGTCGCGGTCGCGGTCGCGGATAGGTCGCGAGTAGGTCCCGAAACGAACGTTCATGCAGGTATTGCTCGAGCACGCACGTGCGAACGGACAACGATCACTGCGATCGATGGTCGTCCATGTGCAACTGAGTCACAGCTTCCGCGATTTATCTTTTTATTTCATACTTTGTAAGTTATGTTTTTGGTTTGCGATTAGAATGTCTCGAGCTTAGATGTTAAGTTTCAGCGGGCATGGCGCCCGAAGAAAAGAAGAGGCCCGGCAAACTGCCGTAGAAGAGGGCTGCAACAAATGGCTCATCATCCTCTGGATGGGAGATCCATTCAGAGCATGGGAAGTCATTCTCGTTACTATTTTGTCACTATGCTCGATTTTAGTATTTTGTAGCATGTAGTAGTAGTAGTAGTAGTAGTAGTAGTATTTTTTTTTTTTTTCTGATCGATGTACATGTCGGTCCACCATCATCTTTGGGCAAATCGCGGCTTTCCATTAGTGTTTCGAGAAATTGATTACGGGTTGTATTAGTGTTGCGAATATTTACGTTGGTTTGCATTAGTGTCGCGGTACGACCATCATCGTGTTTGCTTTAATGTTTTGTAAATTGTAAAATATCGCGATTGTTCTTGGACTTTTTTTATTGTAAATTGTTGTTAATTCTTAAAGAGTAGTACTTAAAGAGTAGAATTTTTCATTTCATTTTGTATCAAATGAACAATTAACTTTTATAGTAATCATTTTAAAAATTAGCGTTGCGTTGATACGTAATCGCGTTTCCTCGAGTAGCGTTGCGTTTATGAAGTGCCCAAATCTTCTTCCTTTCACTGAGATTGTGGAAGTATGCTCCTGAATCACCTGGTGCAGCTAGAAAAGTTGTACAAAGGTGATTGTCTGCAGCTCTCCAGTACGCATTGGATTCTCGTGATTAGTGTTGCGAATATTTCGACATGAGTGCATAGATTTATCAGTATTCATTAGCGTTGCGTAAAATTTCGGGAGCTTTTTTATTTGAAATTCTTCTAGTAGTGATTTTTAATAGTAGCTTAAAAGAATTGTTTGTTTAGTAAATTAATTAATATTGTAAATATACATAGCACTCCTCGCGATTTATTTCTAGAATTTTTCATTTAATTTTAGTAAATTAGTGTTGCGAAATATAAGAATGTTCCACTCGCTCTCTCTCGGTTTAATGTTCGGGTAAACGTTTATACTGAGTGGATAGTGATTGCATTTTAGTAGCCCTTCCGGCTACTTTTCTTTTTTTCTTTTTCAGCGCTCACCCATCTGTAGAGTGTTTGCTATTGAAAATACTGCTAAAAATATACTTGTTATTCAATAATGATTATTTTTTAATTCTTTTGATATTGTGTACAATTACTATGATTTTGAAATAATTTTATATCGAAGGAGAAGATGAAAATGTGTAGCAATGCAATTGTTACTGAAATGTTAATTTATTTGAAACGCGTGATTTAGATTTCTCCTATTTTCATCTTAATATTGAAAATAAGTATTTAATTTTTTTCACTTGTTCAATTCAAATTTTTCACTTTAGATATTCAGGTTCAAATTCCTTTGAATTTTCATAATTTATCACCAATTTGCTTTTTTTGCCAATATTTTCAAGTACTAATCCAAAAATAAGTTTGTTTCAGATTTATTAACTTGCAGAAAGATCTAGGTACACATAAGAGTAATGAAATACAAATGGAATGAATAAAGTATATAACAGAGATCAAAGAAAATTATTAAAAAAGAGGACAAGTATGAGGAAAATACATTTGAGCTTCTCCTATTGGTAATCAATTTATACTTTAAAGAATTTTATTAAATTTGTTGTGCTTTAATATTTGTTTCAGAAATCATTGCGACATCAACGAAGAAGAAGAAGAGTAATATGTCACATTCATTTCATATAATATTCATCCCCTTCCCTGTCTCTTTATTATAGTTTATAAAATAGGGAATTTTATTTAGATATTAGATTTATTTAGTATAGTATTTTGAAATTAGTACATAAGTAGGCATATGCTTTGTACGTGTAGTTAATACTGCTGGTAGTATTAGTTTGGATATTAATCTATACTTGATAAGTACAATGCTTGCATGCTTAATTAAGGGTGGTATTTCAGTAGATAAAGTAACGTCGTAGTAGCATAATTCTTTATGAAACATGTTTCATTTTATTTTTATACTTTTAAAGGCAATGACAATATTGCTACTAGTATGAAATATTGTTTCATAAAAAGTTCTAATTGTAGTTTAAATTTCAAATAATATCATTGGGTCACTATTAATTTACGTTGAATTATTAAAATTCAGAATATATTTTGATTTATAGATACTTTAACATTATTTCACATTCTCCAATTCTAGAATTAAATTAAAAACTCTAAAACCAATAACCCAATGATGTTAGTTGACTTTTACTTTCAGACACGCTTTAGATTTTCGCGTCGCGTTTCTCGTAAAGCTTCTTTTGCTGTTTGATTTGCACAACGGACAAAGGGTTAAACGTTTTGCAAACAAACGACAAAAGGAGAGTTTGTCCAAACTTTTTTGTATAAAATTAGTTATATTTTTTTGCGTAAAAGGAGGGAGGATGGGACCGTGGATAGGGAGGGTCTCCGTTCGCAGTACCTCCACGTGGTGAGACCTGGGCAATCCTATTATTTGATATATAATCGTGTGTTATGTAACAAATAATATGAGCTGATTGGCTGCGATCGCGACTACACATGTTATTGCTGCTTGTAGTTTCATCGTAGTTAGAAAATTTGTTATGATGTCATTATTGTAACGGTATATTAGTATATTGCAAAAGTGATTAACCGAATGTTATTTAGTTGTTGTATAATATGTTATTTTGTTTAGTATGTTAGTTTAGTTGTTGTATAGTATGTTATTTTGTTTAGTTAGATGTTACTTAAAATAACCGTGCCTTAATTCATTTGAGCATAGAAATATATTTTAATAAAATTTCAATATAATGAGACATTGATTTGCATTCCATGCCAAATAAAATTATTTTCTCTGTGTTATTTCTGAGATAAAAAATAATAAATTGGTTGGAATAATTCCAAATAAAATAGGCCGATGGAACAGTGATTTAAAAAATGAATTATTGATAGAGTTCTCTTTTCTATTTCTCTTTTCACGTACGGTGAAGAGGTTGATTCGTACGATCCTGAGCAACGAGAAACGACAGATCAACGAGCCATGAAGTGACTTATGGCTGATTGTTCGAGTGTTGAGAAGAGAAGCAGAAGAAAAGATAGCGGCTTCTGCGAATGTGGGTCAGTAGAGAGGAATGAATGCGCACAGTGTTTTCCAGTTTACCGACATCAACCAACACTGTCACCATGCGAGCGTATTGCAAATTGAACGTCCTTGATAAGTGCTTCTCTGGCAAAAAAAGGTGGCTTCTTCAGTCCTGAAAATGAAAGGCCATTTCATTATTCAGCTCACGACGCTGTTACCAATGGAATCATGAAATCATCAGCGAGCAATCAATAACACAGTTATTGCAGCAATGAAGTACAGTTTTTGGAAAGATTTTATAAAACTATAAAAAGAAAAGATGAGGATAGCGACATGTGTACCATCAATGACAGTTAACCAAACATCAATTGATGGTTCGTTGAAAATTATAATGCAACAGATTTGCATTTACAATGTAACTGTACTGTTGGATACAAAAAGGATCTCCGTGAAACATTTAATTGCAATGTTAGAACAAAAGAGCGGAGGGAAGAGAAAACTCGTCGATTGTGTGGCGCACAGTTTTCTGAAAGCTCTTATGAAAGTGTAAAAAGAAGAAATCACAAGGGTGGAGACAAGTGAGGAGACTCGTGTGAACCGGATTTTATAGTGGTGGCAGCTGTCGAGGGGACATGTCGACAACTTCTGTCCCACTCCCACAGCAAGCATGCGTAAAACGAAACTTACTAAAAGGTTAGGTCGAATAGAAACCAATGGAAATCTCTTCGCCACGATATCTCTGCAATTAGACGCCGCGTTAAGGTCACATGTGAAATATGATTTCAATAATACTTCAATACTTTTTAACGCGATACTTTCATTTTTCGTGCGACAGATTTATAGAGAAACGAATTTAAAAGAAGGAAGTGGACATAATTTTGCTTTGATGTGGCCGATGAAGCAGAATCAAGGCGGAAGATAGAAAAAAACAGAGGTTCTTACCGAGAAACGGATAATTCGAACCGCCTGTCGGCAACTAATTTCCTGTTTAAAGGGCGTGACTAGACAGTTGAAACGATTTTCTGACAAAGATCCGACCGACCACTCCTATCGCATATTTATTTGAAATTCATTTCCAATGCTCTCCATTTCGACGGTGAAAATAATGAAATTGGTAAAAAAGGAATTATCATCCGAAGGGATATTGGAGAGTATTTCAGAAAATACAAAAATTTAGGTGGAACTGTACGATTTTTAAAAGTAATACAATTGCAGAAAACTGAAAGGAGCAAAAATACATGGAACCGTATGTAATATGTAAAACATCTAAAGTAGATGAAACAAATTTCCATTCGAGTTTCGTTTCTTCAGTTGTCTCTGTGAAAACTTGATGAATTCGCAGCCTTTTGCTGCCGATTCAATTTTCTCGAGAAAGGGAATTTTGAAGAGCTTGATCATGATCGTTTGTCGCTCGTTTCCCTCGAAAAGTGACAGTGACTTCTTTTTTTTTTTTTTTTCGACCGAGGAAACAGCTGTCCAACAAGAGTAACGACCTTCTCGAGCGATAGTGTAATGGGTCCACTTCTCTATTAAAACCGGAGGGCCGATTTTGTCACCTCTTCGATTCCCCAGATACTTTGCCCCCGACATCTGCGCAGGAAAGGATTTCAAAGCTTCATCCAGCATCGAGGACGACTGAAAAATTTTACTTGTTTCCTTTCTTTTTTTACAGAAGACACACGTTCGCACGTTCTCTTCTCTCAATGTAGAATTTACGAACGTGACCCGTGGTTAAAAGGAGAGACGTAACTTGTTAGAAAAAATTGTTAACCTCAAAGAACTCTTCTTTTGCAAACGAAGGAACAACGTCGTTTCCTTTTTAATTTAACCGCGCTTGAAAACGAGGAGAGAGATAGGTGTCAGATGAAGAAAGTCGAGGGAGATCAAAGTGAGGATCGTCGCGAGGTGACGTTGATTTTTCTCGCGAGGAAAATTTCGCGGTGCAGCTCAAAGAGATATTTCCGGGGTGGAAATACGACGACGATGACGAAGAATGAGTTCCACCGCGCACCGGTCGGTCCCTTATCGATGTCTTCTTTTCGTTCGGCCCTATTTTCGACCCGGCTCTCCGCTATTTGCGCATATAAATATTTTACGAGGCCCGGCGGAGGAGAAAGAAAGGAAAAAAAAGAAAAAACTCTATTTTCGTGCGCCATCGTTCATACGGAAAGATTTACGGCGAACGGAAAGTGATTATTATCTTCAGCCTAACTTTCCTCCTCCTCTCGACAATGAAATGTATTTTTACCTTTCGAAAATTTGATTTGCTTCGATGTTACCTCACCCTGAAATATTCCTCGGCGATAAATATATTTTTGAAGTGGAGAATAACTTGCGCTGGCAACTGATTGCGGACCGTAACGAGTGACCGACCCGTATACGATAATTCGTCGCTTTCATTTTGAACTCGTATCGGTACAATATCACTGGACAGAAATTATTGCGAAGCAATAAATTTATTATTTATCTTTTGCCTATACTGAAATATACTTAAATTATTATTAAATATTAATATGAGGAAATTAATATTACCATGAGAGAAAATATTACCTATACTTATTTCTCCTCTCGCCGAAGACGAAGTAGCTCGTTGCACGCGTTCTTTTTCTGGAAATAAAATAAGATGTGATTAATCGATTATTGCGAAGTGAGAAAAATTAATCGTAGGTAGGAAGGGGGAGAGATTATAAAAAGATGGGACAGCGTTGGTAACGCGTTCCGAGACACGGAGGCAATAATTCTTTTTAATAGTAGGGAAAATGAATCACGAAACGATAAAAATAGCGGAAACGCGTCGAATTATATTGCGCCGGGATGCAGCAAAATAAACGTCGCCGCGAATTAAGAACCGTTACAGCCGTTCAAGACTCTATAATGCCGATTTACGCGGCGTGCCATCATTTTTCAAGCGATCCGCAGCGCCTCTCAAAGTCTCGCTCCGTTCGAACCAATTTTTAGACATTCTGCTATTCATCTAGCATGAAGAATAATTGGTAATAATTACCAATGGCCAGTCAATGAAATTAATTACTTCTTGATAAATCACAGACACTATAATTCTCGAGATTTTTTTTTTTAATTTAAATTTGCTTCCCCGTTGCAACTCTTTTCTTCTTACTTACTTGTCGGTCAGAAAATTCTCAAATCAATTTTTCTACAATTTTTCTCTCTCGTTCAATTATTTCAACTCTCTCCAAACGAGAGCATTCTCGTTGAAAAATAAGTTTGGCCGCGTGAGAGACGCTGGTGCCTGCTATCATACACTTCGCGTCGTCAATGTTCCTGGAAGAAATCGCGGGATTTATGCCTCGCCGGTCGAAACTATCCCCGCTAATTACCAACGGCGACGAAGATTTATGGAATTTTTCGCGGCGTGATCTCGCCGAGGAATAATTAAAATAGGATCGGAACGTGGAAACAGTAAATTAGTAACAGCGTCCCTAAAACAACACCACCCTAGCCGCTGGATGAGTGGAATTTACTCGCGTGGAATCGCGTATCCTCACAATACACGGAGCGCACAGGCGCCAAGGAAAATCGGCGTTCGTTTTCGCACGGAGCAAAAAAGACATCCGAGAATTATTCCGGTGAAGTGTATAGCGCCGTGTAAACACATTTCCGATGGCGAACCGGGGGCGGCTCTCCCGGTTTATTTCAGAACGCGGCGCGGCGGAAAGATTTCTGATAGCGGAGAGATTGTTGCATCTAGTTGATGCCAGAAAAAGAGGAGGTCCGGCAATGAAGGGAAGGGAAATAACGTTGGTGGAATTTAGTTTGCTGAAGTGAGAACGATACTGATGGAGGAGGAAGCGTGTACGAATCGGTGAATTGTGAATTTGCTGGGGGGAGAGGAAATTTTAAAATTTCACCAATTTGCGCCGGTAGCTGATTGCGGACCGTAACGAGTGACCAAAACCGTGTGACAATAAATTCGGTCGCTCTCTTTTTGAGCTCGTCGGTGTGTGACATCACTTTATTGGATCAAAATTATTGAAGTAATAAATTTACTATTTGTTTCACTTGGGTTACACTGAACTATATACTTAAAACTGAGGAAACATTGCAATTTTGGGGCAAAAACTTCAGTTTATACACGTGTGTACGCAGAGTGGTCGCTGAAAGACTGAAGACGATATAAGAACACATGTTTTTTTTTAAATTGTTTATTATTTTATTTGGAAATGCAATCAATAGATTTTTTTAATATCAAAAAAAAAAAAAAAAAAAAAAATTCAGTGTGAAAAAAGTAATAAAATATATTACATGTGGTTAAAAATCCTCACCGTGTGCAGAAATGTCGGAAAATCGATTACTATATTGGCCAGGGAAGATTTGTCTAAAATATCTCGGAAATATCCAGAAATAGAAAATCGTTCGTCCAAGGAGTTTTTCCGACGTGGATTTTAATTAGAGTCGAGTCGAGGTCATCGCGGGTTGGGAAAAAGATAAATTAGGACGAGTCCAGAGAGAGAGAGAGAAAAGGGGACTCGAGAAGCTGAATAATTTACGATTGGTGTCGTGGGGGTGTTAGATGCCCTGTGGAATTGCATGAACCACCCTTACCGGAAGCACGCTGTGAAACCGAAAGCGTCTGCGCTCTTGGCACTACTATACCAAGGCGCCGCCCCTCTGCGACTGCGTGTCGTCGGTTTCATGAAAAGAAAGGGAGGGAAGCGAGGCAAAGGGCCACCCTCCACCGTCACATCCACTATCCGAACACGAAGGGTGGCTTATCTTCGCCGATTGAATCTCATTCGTGTCCCATAACACATTATGTGTATATTAAAATTTAGATTTAATTGCAAGCAGATTTTTCAAAACGTACGTACGTAATTTTGTATCTTCATACCCGCAATTTTGTACCTTTTTCATATCTAGTCGTTGGTTTTAACAATTTAATGAAATTCCGTCAATGAGATAATTATTTATAATATTCGTTATCCGTTTCAAACGACGATACATTGAGGAATAACGGTTCACATTAAAAGGACTCAAGCGAGAGTTATGCGCGTGGCTATGTTTCTTCTTCAAAAATAAAACTTGAACCACGTGGTTTCACGCGGTGGCAGAGAAAACACAGTTTAAAATTGAGAAATGGAACCAGGACGAAAAAGAGGATTCTCTTCATTAACACGTAGTTTATCAGCGGCTGTTAATGAATCACGTGTTCATATATCAGCCTTGAACGACTCTCGCCGTGTGTTTTTCCTAGCTTTGTTGATTTATACCGCGAGAAAACTCGTCGTAGCGACCATTTTCGGTGTCCAAATAAAAAGGGGGCCATATCCTAGAGGGCTAACCCCTTTTACTTGCGTGGCGCATCCCACTTTGGCCAAGCAGGGCTCTTTTTTTTTTCTACCTAACGCTTTTAGAGTCCTTGTTTTTCCTTTTTTTTCTTCCGCCATTGAAAGCGGCTCCTTTGATTGAAAATTCATTCCTACCTCCGTTAATTCATAGTCGTCCTTTAACTTTGAGAATAGAATTTCCTATATTAGCCAGTGTTGTATCTTATATTAGCGAAGAGCAGATTGTTCGAGAGATTCTAAGATTTTCACGACAAAACTGAATGAAAGAGTTCAACAACAAGAGAAAGAAACTAACAAATATTGTGATGCAATTTAACTGGCGAAATGTTAGCGAGAAGAACGATGAAATTGAAGATTTTCACACAATTTCGCGGAAGAAAGCGTGTGTGCATGGTTAAGTGAATGGCCAAGAGACGTTCATTCAGGCAAAATTCCTTCTGGATCAGGTTTCTGGAAGTCCTCGCTAGTTTGTGACAAAGAAGCAGAACCTTCTTGGAAGGTTCATTGAGAAGTTTCCAGTAATATTTCTTCCCTCTCATCCACCATGAAATACGTAAAAGAAGAAAGATATGTAGATAAAAAAAAATAGATAAAATAGATAAAAAAAAATATATATACAGAATAAACTGCACAAAGAAGACAATTGATACAATATTAAAAGACTTCACACTTCTCTGATGCCTCTGAATAATATTAACTTCTTGCGCTAGTAGAATGCCGTGCCACGCACGTTGGGATTTTTTTTGTCGCAAATTGCAACATTTCCTCAGTTTCAAATATATTTAAGTAAAAAGTAAAACAAATAATAAATTTATTACTTCTTAACAATTTCTATCCAATGATATCGTACCGACGAGTTCAAAAGAAGTAGAAAGCGACGAATTATTGTATATACGGTTCGGTCACTCGTTATGGTCCGCCAATCGGTTAATCAATGGTTCAAACAGTTTCGTCAGGCACGAAAGCACGACGAAGCAGAGAAAGATTAAAAAAGTCGGACGACGATTGCAGGATTTTCTAGTCTACGACGTTGAGTCGTCGGGATCGGAAAGGAAAGAAAGAAGGGAGACACGGCCGATTATGAAAAGTTTTTGTCGCTTTTGGCGCCAGCGGGTCGAACGCGACGCGCCTCCTCTTCCGTCCCCCCCAGGCTTCGAATAGCTAAAATCATCCCGCGTGCCAATTTCAAAGCCAGCGGCACGGACTGGCATCACGGAGGGGAAAAAGAAGAGGAGAAAGAAAAAAAAAAAAAAAAAAAAAAGAGGAGGACTCGTCTCTCGTTACACGTTCGTGGCACGGTGCATTTATTATCGTGGCTGCAGTCGAACGCGACGGTGACCGCGAGCGTGACACGCCAATTATTATTCGAGGTTAGAAAATGGAAGGTCGAAGGGAAGCTGAGAAACGAGGGATTTGGAGCCGAACTTGGGCTTTTGGGATACATCGAAGGAAGAAGAGGTTGGAAAATAAATATAAATGTACAAAAGACTTGGGAAAATATCCTGCAAGAAGGAGAAATTAGACAAAAGTAAATTTAAAGAGGAGGCATTCGAGAGTTCGATAGAGAAATTTTTTAGGAAAATGTATGGGAAGGACTTGGAAGGAAGAAGAAACCTATTGTTCTGTAGTTCCACTCGAAAAGAAGAGTGTGCGGAGACTGAGGACGAGTAGGCAAACGAATAAGAGAATAGTTTTATAGAAAGGAGCTAACTATAACATATAGCGGCAAGGCTACAGCTAGTTCTGACCTGATGCGATGGAGTTGGCTGAATTTCACAGTATCACGTCTGACACCGAGTTGGGACGACATTAGACAACAGCTGTCTCGACGAAACGTTGCAGCCGGCCGTGTCCATGACGTGATGCACCGTCACGGATGCAAGTGCGGACGTCTGTCACACCTGGCCACAAATATCGTACACATATTTCCAGCTTTCAGTATGAAAAAAACCACTTCCAGCTTCCACCAATCTCGTATTAATTTATGCTGTCTCTAATACTGAACATTTGCAATGTTTTTTCACTGAAACAGTCATCACAAATGACCAGACAACTTAATGAAATATCAAACAGTTTAGTAAAAATTGACGATTAGCAAAAATTGACAGGGAAGAACGATCTCTTCTTCCTGAGGAGGATTCATTTTGTATCGGTGACTCCATTACAGTTAGGTGGGACTCACCTGCCTTTTACCTGTTCTCGATTCTCCAATAGGAGATGGAGATACCTGTTCAGATGGAACTTCTTCTTTCACAACTGGTTTAAGACCCGCTAAAGTGCCAAATAAAATGGCGTTAGCCATCTTCCCTCGGTTTTTCTCCTTGTCTTATATTTTTTATTCGTGTTTCATAATATATCGTTTGTTAAGTACTCTCAAGTCAATTGTAGACAGTCAGTTTTCATTCATCTTTATCTCCCTTGCTGCATCATTTTATATTTTCCTAGTACACGCGTTACAGCTCGCTCTGCTGCCTTAATCACTTGCGCTGGCAACTGATTGCGGACCGTAACGAGCGACCAAACCGTATAAAAAATAATTCGTCGCTTTCTTTTTCAGCTCGCCGGTATGATATCACTTTATTGGATAGAAATTATTGAAAAGTAACAAATTTATTACTTGTTTTACTTGGGTTATACTTAAATAGACTTAAAACTGAGAAAATGTTGCAATTCTGGGACAAAAGAAAACCACTTCGGCCGCGACCGTGTGACATTTTGTCTCGACATTTTGTTAAAACTGAATATTTTTTAAAACTACGTTCATTAATGTCTCTTCGTGCAATCTGCACGTGAACTACGTTCGTTGATCCTTTTTCTTTCCCCGCGTTCGATTTTATTTGTGAAGTTCATCCCTGGAGACTGGTTTACCAGAAATTTACAAATTGCATCAGTTGGTAGCGTGTAGCAGCCCGCTGAAACAGCAACGATGAATCTTTCGTCGAGAAGATTCCGGCTAAGACCCGTATAGTAACCGGCGGGGGTTCCATGCGAGAGGAGAAAAAATAAGAAAGGGCACGCTTCCTCCGAATCGGGAAGTGTCGCGTGTCCTGATGGCCCACTCCTTCCGAGAACTAGGATCATTTGGATTCTCGACCTCCGACCTCGAACCGGTGCCGCTGGTCCTCCTGAGACGAATTCACCAGACCCTGCGAAAATTTCCGTGGCAATTAGTAGGTTCGACTCCATCATTAGTTTCAACTTTCAACATTTTTTTCTCTTAGTTCTTTCCATTCTTTTTTCTTTTTTTTTTTTTCTTTTTTCTAAACTTGCGGCTACTGTGTTAAACCTCTGACTTCTCTTCAGTCTTTTCACTCTCGAGGTATTGACTTTGTCTTTTAGTTTAGTTTGAGAAAATATCAGACGTTAGATACTTTCGCTATTATTAATTTGACTGTTGTTTGACTTTCGCTGTTAATTTATGTTAATTTGTGCAAGCATTTCTGAATCTTCAGTCTATTTTTTTAGATTTTGTAAATCTCTGGTGTTTGTTCTTGAGAAAATTAAAGGAGTGTGTCGGGGGGGAGAAACGACAATGGGGGGGGGGATCCTCCGAGGTTGGGAAGGAAAAGAGAAAATGAAAGACGTGGGGACCCCCACTGAGGAATTCAGAGGCCCATCCAGGCCACGACGATCCGTGAGGCCCTTTTTTTTCCCCCAATTCACATCGGGGACTCGACGATATTCACGTGGGTCTAATACCCCCTCGGAGACGTTGATTTGAGAAATTCAATCCAGACACCATAGTGGTCGTATCTGACATGAAGAGAATTTCCAAGCATTTCGACAGCCTGTGAAAATAATTGAAATCAGAAACAAGTCAATATTGTCGTTCCAGAAAACCAAGATATAATTCGACGAATTCGCCGTTTTTTAAAAGAAGATTGACAAAAATTGATTATTTATTATCAGTAACAATCTTAAATTATTAGAGTAACAACAGTCGAACCGTTGTTCAGAATTTTCAGTTGCGAAAATGAATTTTAAAATTTTTGTTAAATTAATTAAACATTGAGAATTCATTAAAAAAAAAAAAATAAAAAAGGAAAACTCGATCTCTAGATCTTTGGAAGAAGAGTATCGTACAAGAATTGATCGCGAGGTTCAGAAGGGGTTCAGAGAGCAGAAAAGCAAAGGTCAAGCGAGCAACCACTTGAGCAACCTGATGGCGAACACGTGTGTTTGAAGTAGGCATTTCTGAAATGCGTACAGAATTCGTGCATGTGCGTGGCAGAAAACAATAAGAGGGTCTTCTGTCAAGCTGCATCATTGTTTGCGAACAGCACCCGCTGTTTTCTTTCACTTCCGGTCTCTCTGTTACGTTACATTCCCCGAGAAAATATTCTTTTTCTCTCAAGGTAAATCTGCGAGATGAAGTTTAAAACAAACGAGAGAAGTAAAATTGTCAGAAAAAATGCTTGAAAATCACACCAAAACGAATAAGATGATTCGACAGGGGTTTTTCAGTCGAATTTTTCTGCGAAGAAGATATTATAATGAAGTAAAGTAATAAATGCGGTGGATCAGTTTCTGAAAGGTGGTGATTCGCAAATAACAAGACAGAAGATGAAAGCAGCTCGTTGACACCGCGACAACGCTCGCTAATCCCGGCTGTTAGCTTTGCAGGCTGAAATTTATCGTGCTCATAATCCGGGAACAGATGTGACTATCAGACGCAACTGTTTTCATCAATTTGTCTAGCCAACGACTATCCGTTTTCTCGGTAAGGAAACAACTATGTTGAAAATTAGATTTATACTTATTTAACAGGTGAAAGAAATATTCTCCATTAAGAATACTTGTCTGTGTTAAAAATGTTCTTCAATAGATTCTTCCCGTAAGATTTCAGTTATTCTTCTCGCGCGATGCAAACAATTGTTGAAGAAATTTTGGTAAAAATTTTTTACCCTGGTGGTGATACATTTTAGTAAACCAGCACAGATTTTCAAAAGTGTTCAATATTTGCCAAGAGTCTCAGAAGAATCAGTTTAACAGGCTTGTCTAGTTTTTAAGTTGCCCACTTTATTGAAACTAGATAAATAAGCTACATCGGCGCCTGAAAGAACACAAATATTATTTCAAACAAAAGAGCATAAGGTAATACGTGGAGTATATAAAATCCTATTTGTTTTATCAATTCTTCACAATCTCCAAGTAGAATATCATTACAAAATTTGATACAATCTGTATTTAATAGATAATGAAACTCTGATACATACTCTATGTATAGGTGTCAAATTTTCTAAAATTTCTTCACGTAACAAATTTATATAAGTTTAGATGTTACTTTTTACGTTGAAATTTAGCCCTTATCATAAATATTATAAAGCTGTGTTATACTCATACTTATATATATATATATATTAACATACATAATATTATAATGTATAATGTGTATATTAACATACATAATACTATAATGTGTAATGTGTATATTAACATACATAATATTATTATGTATAATGTATATATTAACGTAATATTTAATATTTAATAGACTAAAATTTCACAGATTGATCAAGTCATTTACTCATTCATAGATGAAAGGATGAAAAACCAATGATATCATACTTATTAATACAACAATGGAGGAAGATATGTCACGTGTTTCTTTCCCCTCCTTCGTGCATCTTGGCGTGTATCAAACGAGAGTTAGAAAGATTCGATTTGAATTGTACAAGTCTTCACAAAGATAATACCGGCGAAAGAATTCAAAGAAGACGACGATTTTTGAAAAGAACCGACGAGAAAGGAGGAGAGAGGAGGAGGTTGCAGAGAAGAAATTGTGTAACGTCGATTCTTTACGCCCTTGTAAGACGACGGACTTAATGAAACGTAATTCATTCCCATGCACCTTGAGGGAGACATCGTCTGGCGAACACATGTCCCCTTTGGATTTTATCCATTGGGAAAAAGTGCGCCCTTCGTCGCACGACATTGGCCGCCGTCGAACATTGAAACTCGAACTCGCTAATTCTCCAGATGCTGTCTCGCCTCAAAGGGTTATTAAACGTATTTTTCGCTTTCTCTCTCTATTTTTTTTTTTTTTTTTTTTTTTTAAGTTCGATCTCCACGACGTCGTCTCAGCTTCAAAAATTGGACGAAAATGTGGACGCGATTCAGCTACTCTCACTCTGTTGTTACAGATGAAGATCAAAATAGAAGATCGGTAAGAAAAATTACTTCTCTCTTGTCTCTTTGTATCTTTGCACTAAAATGGAATTACGTTACAGGGTTTGAAAGAGCAAAACGTCAGACAACAGTTGGCCCCGTGTAAATGATAAAGTATCGGTGATAACAAGGTTACAATTTCGTATGTCATTCGTCAGAACTCTGGCAGATGAAGATACGCTTACGTTGACAATGTTAGATCATTCGCATTCTTCTCAAATTAATGATTGTGTGACCGAGACGATTATATTGACTGAGAAGTGATTAGACAACTGTGCGCGATCAGTCGATGATCCTGGTTGCGACTGATATGTAAAAGGATTGCATAATGTGTGAAACGATGCGTTTACACCGGTTGCACAGCCGACTCGGTACAGTGATCCCTCAGCGACAATAAACAAATGGCGACGACGGAAGTGCAGAAACGCCGCGTCGTCGGCTGTTTGTTTGATTTTCAGGTCGACTTTCTTTCTGGCGGCGTCCGCGACGTCGACGGCCGCCGTTGACGACCCGTGTGTACCGTGTATACATCAGTTCCAGAACGCGGTTCCTCTAACCGTGAGAGAGGACCACCCTGATCGTCGTCGTCGCGACTACCATAACAACACGCTACTTATTGTCTTCCCGAACCAATATTGCGAAAGTAACGATTCCACTTTCATTTGCATATTGTAAAAAAAAATTGTAATCTCTCGTCGATTGAACTGATTTTTCATATCTATCTCTCTCTCTCTCTCTCTCTCTCTCTCTCTTTTTGTTCGTGCAGGTTCGTCAAGAAAGAAAGAAAACATGGTCTAAAGACGTTGCGAACGTTGAAGCATCATCTGTACAGAATGATTGAATGTACATAGAAATGGAACGTGGAAGACCTTTAAAATTTTGTGGGGAAAACCAGCAATAAATCCACTTAACTACCTGTGTGCCCATGGTCAATTTTAGAGAATTCTTCCAGTATTACGAAAACTTTGTATTGTTTTATTAGCCTCTGTAATCCAAAAGTACGGTCAAGACGTATTTTCCCAGTACCAGCTGGTCATTATATTCGGCACCTTCCTTCGCAACAAATTCGATTAGAATCGAACGTTAGATCATTGAAGGATTCAAGATTCGATGGATAGACAGTCCATTGAATTGTTATTTTGTGTATATATTTTATTCTGGCTCGTTAACAATTCTTGGAATATTAATATAGGAAATTTTATACGGTAGTGATTAACTTTAGAGAGTATTAATAATACAGTATAAATAAATAAGATGACAATTTATTGAGAATAAAGAAAAAATTCCTGCAATATATCTGTTAATAATTAGTAGTGTTTTAATTAGTAATTCTTACTGATACATTATTAAAATAATAATGTATAATAATAATATCATAATTAATATTATTTGAGTTATTAACAGGCTCCAGAAATCGAATTTGAAATGTAAAATTATTATCAATTAAAGAACTAACGATAAATATCAACATCTCAATACTTACTGATAGTTTTAGAAACAAAATTAGGATAGTTTTAGAAACAAAAAGAGATGTAAAATTGAAGAGTTAGTAATATTACGGAACATTAATATATTTCATGTAATAATTTACCGATGGATCTTTTGTTAATTCTTTGTTGTTGATCGTGTCAGTTGAATTTGTCGTTAATTCTTTGATTAACATCTCCTTCCAATTTTAAATAAAATACGATTTAAAGTTAATTGATAATCAACGTAATTTTATTAGATTCTTAAATAATTTTATTGGAAATAAAAATTTATTGCTATTATTAATATTATTTCATCATCAGCTTTCCTGTCGTAATTCTGCATTCACCGGAGTACTGAAGGCTTCATTGGAAATGGAAATTCTCGAAAAATTAAGTTATCTGGGTTTTCCCCACAATTTTCGAAAAATTCGAATACTCTGGGTTTTCCCCAACATTTCTCATCATAATCCTCCAGTCGACTACTAGTACCGTGTACATTTTAATAATCACAGTGACGAAAATTAGCACCTTCAAAGCCCCTGTCAAGCTCAAGGGATGATCCATAGTATTTGGGATCTTTTATTTACAATCTTCGTACAATGAACTTTGTACACTCTTAAACAGATGTTTCCTATTTCTTTAGTGGCGAAGAATTGAATTTTGAATTTGAAAGTTCAAGAATATTAATAATTAGCAATTGTAGAACTTGAAATGTTTATTAATTAATTTAGAATTACATAAAAACAACGATAAAATTGAATGTTAATTAAAAATCAACTCCTCTTTGTGTTGAGTGCTTTTTTTGTTTGTAGCAGATAAATATTAATAAATAGCGAAAACAGCAGTTTACAATATATCTGGTTGAATGTTCTCAGATTGTGTTAGACATTCTCAGTATTTAAATTCTAGAATTTATCTGTTCAGAAAACATTTCGATACAACCTTAGGATCATTGTTTAATTTGTAAGTTCCAATTCGAATAATTACATTCATTTGAATAATCTTGTTATCACGTTCAGAATCATATTTATTATAATTTTATTCAAATTGCTGTTTGTTCAAGAAATCTTCACGCAAGGTCTCGGCATCACTTCCAGATTTTCTGGCATGTTGGAGCAACAAGTGAGGAACAACAGATAAGCAACGTGACCGGAATCTCATTAAAAGTGTATGATCACCACGTGTCCGCCAAATTTCTGTATTTTGTCTTGTACAACTGGTAGAAGTCCTGACATGTGTTCACCAGAATTTGCAGAGAGGTCAGTGATGCTGGATCGTTCAGTGCAGACAGGTAGAAGGAGCAGTCGCTTTTCAAAAAGAAACAGACCCATGTAAGAAAGAAAAATATCAACCGTCCGTAGGATAGCTCCACAATCCTGGAGAAGCACATGATGAAAATAATAAATGAAATTAAAATGAAGAACTATTTCGAAAATATTGCTTAATTCAGTGTATTAATATCTGTCTTAATTTTGATCTACAGGTGATTTTAAAGATTTGCTGAAACGTACATGAAAAATAAATTAATTTCATTGAAGTGAAAACTCTTGCTCGCTGAGACTATGAATGAATTTTGAAAGTGATTGAAAAAATCGTCACAAACAAAAATGTAAGAGATACACAGCGATTCTATATAAGTAATTCACGAATAGTTTTCTAAATAAAAATATCTACGTGTACTATAGTTTGGAAATTGTTTCGAGTATCTGAAGATACTTCAAATTTTCGTCAGAATGGAAGAGAGTAAACAGTTCTTTTGAATGGGAGGGAAACCAGGAGCACGAGAGACGAAAAATTCGAATGATCTTCATGATTCTCTTGAATGGCGACAAGTGCCTCTCACAATGCTGACCCTCTTGACTTTAACACGAGTGTCAATGGTGTACTCCTGTCGTTTTACCTTTCATGTTCCCTCACCGTTGACCGGAAATTATTTTAGAGCCGTTGTAAGAATCAAATTAACCCTTTTACGTGTATCATTCATCTGTGACTCAAAAACATTATTCGAGGGTTAGAATTAAGACATTTCCTTCAATAACGAAAAGTTTTTGATTTTCTGTCACTTTCCATTTATCGTAGATTTTACATTTTTCTGTATCTTCAATTATTTTGATTACGTTAAATTTTCAACAGTAGAAAAAGTATCTTTTATGAGATCGTGAGATAATGACTTTTAAAAAATAAATAAATGTAAACGTGTCGGTTAGCGGGCAAGTTGAGTCGTCGAAAAAAGTCGACAATCCACTTGTTTTCAATGCAAATGTTTTTCTAGTTTGCTCGTCTGAATTACTCTGTGACTTTCACTGATTAGCGATCTTTTCACTTCATCCGAGATTTACCCTTACAATCTTCTAAGTCCCCTTTTTCAAATAACATTGCCAAATAATTTTCTATCAAAGTTTTGGGTCATTCACGTAATAAATGGAACGATTCAAGCGATGAAACGATACTCGTGTAATTGTTAATTTTGATTACAGATGTTAAATTGTGAAAATTCATGGTTATTTGATTTTCGTCAGCAAGCCGAAACAAGTGCAGAAAAAATTCATGTAGAAAGTCAACGAAGGAAGTTGAAGGTCTTGAGAAATATTTTGAAATAACCAAAGAACATCTTGAGCATCGACAATTGTCTAACCGCACGTTCATGTTGCAGTAAATCCTGTACGGAAGCAGTTAAAGCAAGTAACGTTGAAGAGGTGAACCGCAACGAACGATGGACACGACGAACTCTTCTCGAGAAGGAGAGGATCTCCTGATCTGCGAACAGGATGTGAGGCGCTCGGCCGATTTTCGGCCCGTAAACTTGAAATATCCACAAGTGGATACATTGGAAATATCTTCAATGGCTTTTCTCGGCTGACGTTATTGCCGACGTGCTGTTCACAGAGTGTCCCTGAGTTAGGCCGTGCGCATTATAAACGCTGCCTTTACGATCCGCGTCGACAGATAGTTTCTACAATGTTTGCACTTGCACCGGTGCCGTCGTCTTCGCCATGTGTCGAACATACGGCACCATTATCCCGGAGGAGCCCCAGAGGCAAAAGTTGCATATTTTTCGGACACGAAAACTGCATAAATCTGAGAAGTTGCCTTCAGTTACTTGGTTTTACTATGGAGTCTATGTCACTGTGGAATCTCTCTTGAATAAAATGGAGATCGATTTTGAGGCTGTATTAAAACTCTCGGAGAGTTTTGTACGTACTATGTACACATACTTGTGACAGAAATTTCATTTTTCCAGAAGCAAATTATCACATCAGATTTTCCTTTTATTAATTATTTCATCTTGTCGGATTGATTACTCGAATGTATGTGTTATTTATTTTAATTTGTTGATAATTGTCTTATTAATTTCACCTTTTTGCTTTTATTATTTGTCATTTTCGTTTAATATTATTTTCGAAAATATTATTTTTTTATTTTAAATTTAAATTGTACCTTTGGTTTATTATTAACTAAACAGTTGTGTAACACGGGAGAGCAAACAGTATTGATCAAACTGTTTCTTCCTTTCAGTAATAGAATATGGATTTTTAGGCAAACAGTTGTGGGTTCATTTTTTTTTTTTTTTTTTTTTTTTAAAACGATTTTACATCATGTAATGGAGGGGACATTCAAAAAATTTCATCGTGATTAAATCCAGCATGATTAAGATCTTGAAGATTGAAATTTTCTCTTCACGAAGCCTTAATATTCGTTGTACTTTTTTTCACTATTTTATTATTGAACGTGGAAAATTAAGGTTACGAAAGGTGACGACGTTCTTCTAATATTCGTTTAATCAACGTTCAATAAAATGATGAAAAAGAGTCATACAAGGAGTCATTGTAAAGGAGAGAGTCCGATCTTCAAAATGACGATGAATCTGGTTACGAGAAACATTTTTTTATACTTTCACACACGTCTGAATTTCTTTTTAGAACTTTCGAGAAAGAAGTATCCTCGTTTTTCTATTGTACATTGACCATTCGCATCTTTGAAAATAATTAAGAGCTTTAAGAACTAATGAGTAGAAGCTTCACGCTTTAAAATGAGATCCAGTAAGTGGATCACTATATGATTTTTTCTTTACCAAGTTATTGACAATTATTGACATTTTCATTGTTCATAGTCACACTTTTCACAAAAGGACAAGAACAAAAGTATAGATACATACAAGTATGCAACAATTGGTAAGTATACAGTCATAATCTGTGACATGTGTCTGCAAGTATATCCTACACCTGAAAATCAAAAACGTAGAATAAAATTTTTCTAATTGACGCTTTCTTTTTAAGAAGATTCAATTTAATGATGATACATTGCTCCATACCTTCTCGTCATGGGAAAAGTTCAAGGTCACAGATGTTGCATGGAGACTTTCACCATCTTCCCTGCAACGAGAACTATTTTCGATGGATTGTCCAACACATGTTTCGTGTTACCATCGAGCTTGTAAATACAAATTCAGCATGGTCGACGCAACGATACATGAACCACCATTTTGTACCTGTTCTCCTTTAGAGACCATAAATCATCCTGAAAATTGTAACCACGCAAGTGGACAACAATCCCATCGAACGAAAAGAGTTTCCTTGATATCACTTTATGAAGATTCATAAAATCGAAAAATTTTTCAGTCAGAATGACATTGAAAAATATTTAAAATATCCTTCGTAGGTATCTTTTTTTATTAATATCTCAATCAGTTATCAATATTTTTATTTATAATATTATTTCATCAATTTATTATTGTATTTATATCTATGTTTTTTTTTTTATAGATTACGTTATACCAACGTCGAGAAATTATGATCTACGAAGTGAATGATCTGTCCTCGATTTCGATTTCGTTCGTGCACGTTGCATTGTGAACGAATCCATCTTTTCCATGGAGAGAGGGAAATTTCTCGGGGAAATTCTGGGTTTTTCCCATCTTTTAGAAAGGGAGAGGGTAATTCCTCGGGAAAATCCTGGGTTTTTCCCACTATAAATTGTCCGGTGTCCTTTTATGTCCCTCTAGGGAGAGGCTTGCTCGAAGGTACGTGCACCACGCTAGTGCTAATTGTTTTACTGGTGGCTGAATTCAATCTGAAACACCGAATCACCTTCACGGCTTTAACGTTGTAAACAGAATAGTGTCCATAAATCCCCATCGAATCGGATTTACTGTGACAGCGCACTGCCTTCGAGGAATTACTGAGCGGCCCCCTTGCCTCTAAACAAATTGTTCAACAACAGGTAGGTTGAAAAATATGTCCGTTCACCTGGAACAGAATATTGTCTTCACGCGACGATATTTTTGAACACCACCGTTGTGAACGGGAGTCATCTTATAGATCATCTTCTACCGGTATTTTTCAATTTAATCAACGATAACTGCCTTTTGTGTGATCTAAAAAATTTTACAAGATATCAGAGACAAAGATTCTGTAGTAAGTAAATAATTAAAAGTGGTATAGAATTTTTAATATCTCGGAATCCTCTTTCCTTTAGTATTTGTTAACAATCGTAACGTTTCCCTTAGACGAATTCCCCTCGCGACTAACAAATAATAAATTAGAAATCCACTTGACGCCATGATCAACTTGTTAATTGTAATTCTTTTTTCTTTTCAATTCCAGTGTTGCGGGCAACAAGCATGATAAATCAAAGAAAAATAAAGAAGAGCCTGTCGTTGCAGCATCTTGAACAGCAGCATTTCCAAGTACGAGAAGCATAGTTTAACGTTGGAATTTGAAAGAGCGTAATCTGCTTTCCGGGTGGGAAGGAAGGAAGGAAGGAAGGAAGGAAGGAAGGAAGTGACAAGGAGCATAAATCAATTTGTTTTCGTTGTTTTGATGAATAAGGAAGGACGAGGGAGCGGTGGAGGAGGAAGAGGAGGAAGAGAACCATAAACTGTTAGACGCTGGCAGAAAAAGGGAGGCTCCGAGGGCTCTTAACCTGCAACGGTGCGCGACGAGGCACACGCACACACTCACACACACGCATGTGCGCCGATTAAACGCGACCCAGTACGCGCAATTAAGCCCGCGTTAATATCGTGAAACGGTGCATGCGGCAGGAACGCGCGCACGTGTACAACCCCCTTGTACTCTCGGGGTGGAGGACCTGAATAGCAACGCCCAATTTAATTTCGTCCCACGTTCTGAAAGTTAAAGTTTACAAATCTTACACGTAAGAACGATAAGAGCGACAAGAGGCGAGGAATTTATCATTTTCTTCTTCGTTTTTTTGAATTTTAGAGGCGAAGAGGAAGAGAGCACGAACAACGAAGACAACGTACAATAACTTGGACTACGCGAGTATCGAAAAATCAGGTGGATGTACAAGAGGAGAATGAACGTACAACATCATCGTTCGTGATTTTCGGCATCGAGGAGCGGAAGACGAGAGGGAGAGAAGCGGCGAGTTATTCGACTTTGATCAGCATCGAGTATTATTTTGGTGTTTGGCCACGTTATTTATCGGCCTCTTTATTGGCGATCTGATTTTCAGTTGGCCGCCAGCCAGGACGCGGGATTTTCTGCTCGGTCGTCTCGCTTCCGAGAAGATGAAGCCACGCTAATGTCTTCACTTTCGATAAACGTTTCCAAACGTCGACGACGAACCATCTCTTGCCCTCTCGGGGCTCTCTCTCAAACGTTGGAAAATCTCTCGGAGAGTTTTCACCTTGGATCGTCGCCTATTAACAACGACGCGGCGAGAATTTCTAACGTGCCTCCTTGAAATTACGCGAGGTGAGAAAAGGAGAATCATCCGTTATGGAAGTGAGAGTTTTTGTCGCGCGTTGCGGATGATTTTAACGAAAGGAAGAAGCTGACAAGTGCAACGTGTCCTACGAAACTAACATAAATGCTCACGTTTCATCCTGAAGATCCTGATGATCGAGTTTCTTATTCAACGACGATGAGTTGATGAAATCACACTCATTGCCGTTCTTACGATTCGAAGGAGGCAAACGACACGCTGGTTTTCTAACTTTGAAGAAACGAACCAACTTAATGCAACTAGATCGATACGGCAAACTGTTTGAAACGAGTTTACACTCGTCTTTTCGTATTAAGGAAGAATTCTACGCAGACGTGACTGAATGAGGGAGGGAAGGAATGGTTAAATCACTGGGCCGAGTAGGAATACCGTGAAAGCTCGAGCCACGGAATTTATAGACACCTTCAAAAGAGCTTTCGTCCGTCACAACAAACACGTTCCAGCAATCCAGCTTGGTCATCCATCACCTGATGAGCCACCGTTGAACGCGTTGGATCTCCACTTGCTTCTCTCGCGTGATTTTCAATCGTTCCCGCGCCCCGTGCGTTAATTCCAACTCCGCGAAAACGGAGGAACATTCGCAGTCTGTCTGCGCGCCTTCTGGCGATGCCTAATGCCTTGTTGATTTGCACTTTTGTTGCTTCGAACGATTTATTTTCACGACATCAAGATTATGTGTGTGTGTGTGTGTGTGTGTGTGTGTGTGTGTGTATGGTTACGTCGTAGAAGTGTAAAGTTGAAGCAGTGAATGAGGTAAAATCGGTATTTTGGAATCAGGGTGATCAATAATATGCGAAATTATTGGAGTAAAATTTTTAGGAAATTGAGCCATTTGTCACGTTTGTCGCGGACAAATTTGAAAGAAGATTCGTATTTAGAAAAAAAAAAAAAAGAAAAAAGAAGCAACAAAAGCGTGGGAGGAATAGCGCGCTTTCGCGCCATTTCGTGGCAAGCGAATGCAAAGTTACGCATATCGGAGCCGTGTGTTCCTAGCTAGTCCCTCGCTTTATTCTCACTGGCTCCTCGCGATATAAATATTCAACATGGGTCGTCCCTCAAGCGTTCCATCCTGCTCCGTCATACCTCACTCTCTTACTCGCGCGCGGCCATCTATCTCGTCCAACCTCGAGCCTCTCGAGCTTTCTCTTTCTCTTCACTCTTGCGGATCAAGATCAACGAAGCCAACGGAGGGAAAGATCATCAATCATTCCGCGTAAAACTCTATAAAATCTCCGTCAACAAGGAAGGCACCGAAAGCCAAATACTCGGATGAAACAACACACACTGTGCGAGAGTAACACATCTCGCAAATACACAGCTGCATTACTCTCTCCAAAGAGAGAACTTTCGCGGAGCGACGCAAGAATAATAAAGAAGTAAAAAGGAATCGGCTTTTCGTTTCAAGATGAAGAGAGAAGGAAAGTGATAATAATTATTAAATGGCGAAAATGGTATAGATTAAATTCCACTTTCACCTCCTCCCTGCCGCGAGTTTCTCTTCTACCTCTTTGACAGTGGCTATAGAGCTTGGAGGATCGCGCGTTCTCCAACCTCCGGAACCCCTCTTTTCTGTCTTCTTGTTCCCAACGACAGTATTTCGTGGGTGGGGACTAACTAACAGACCTGACGGATAAAAGAAACCGCGGCAGAACGAGAGAGAGGGGCCAGGTAGGGGAGTAGCGCGAGTCAGAGAGTAGGGGTTCCACCGTCGGAGGCGGGGTTCTTCCCGGTCTGTCGAGTAGGGGCAATCCCGAGGGTCGGTTCCTTCAGACGAGTCTTAACATTCGAACCGGTGTCTTCGTTCTTAAACACAGTAACTAACATAAGTGCAACACTAGCCTTTTATGATAGATTCACGGTAACAATCCAAGTTTCTCGTGGTCCACAGATCGTCCATGAATTTCGATCAGAAGCACCGCCGTGTTTAGTTGACGATTGAGTTAAACTGCGCACCGAGTGTCGCCCGAAAGATGCCCGATCGTCAGTGTGATCGAAGCACTTGACCGAACCTCGGAGGAAAGTGAAGTTCGAAACATGCAGAGCACGCAGCCACCGGTGAGCCTCCAGGCGAAGCGGATCCAGGGGTATTACCTTCTGAACAACGACACCAGCGCTGGACTTCCACACAGCACTGGCAGTTCAGCCAGCAACTCGCCGAATCACTATGGCAGATTCTCGCCACCGACGCGTCTGATGGACCTAAGCAGCCCGCCGCAGCACAGAGACCTGTCCGGATACCAGAATCACCATCATGTCCATCATCATCATCATCACCAGACGCTGTACCAGGAGCAGAATTACTTGATGTACGAGAACGCCGGCGAGGAGAGGAGGTACCAGGAACATCATCCGAACGGGAAAATTCTCAGAGAGCTTCAGACCGAGTATGACACACGTCCCCACGACAATTCCCCGGGATTTCTTTCGGACCACAGCAGGGATCACGAGCAGGGCATGTACCTGACACCGTCGCCTCAGATGTACTCCTCCGGGAGCGAGGAGCCCAGACAGCAGCCACAGCAAGGTTACCACCACGTGGAGCCGGTCGAGTACAAGCCAGATGTGATGGAGTACAAGCCCGACATGGAGGAACAGCAGAGGTACAAGCAGCAGATGGAGATGGCGCAGATCACGGAACCGTCCTCCTCGACAACGAGCTACGGGACGGAGCAGTCCAGGGGAGGCTGCGTGAAGAGGAAGAGAAAGTCGAGCAGCATCGAGCCCGAGTCCGAGACGGAGAGCAACGCTTCATCGACGAGGAGCAAGGTTAGGAGAAGAAGCGGGGCGACGTTCGAGGAGATACAGAACCAGAGGGTGATGGCTAACGTGAGGGAGAGACAGAGGACTCAGAGTTTGAACGAGGCGTTCGCCGCCCTCAGAAAGATCATACCGACGATGCCCAGTGACAAGTTGAGCAAGATTCAGACGCTGAAGCTTGCCACCAGGTACATCGACTTCCTGTTCCAGGTGTTGCACTGCAACGTAGAGAACACCGACACCGAGGACCTTGGTGAGTGTTCGGTAGCTTTGCTGAAAGGTTCTTGGCTGTAATTTTCTTTTTTTTTTTTTATTTATCTTTCCTTTTTTTTTTTCTGGGGCTCTTTCTGGTGTTAACTTGTTTAGATCTGTAACGTTTGAAATGGTGTCTCTTCTCTGAATCTGAAATTTCAATATTGACGTATAAATTTGGTTGTTGAAGCAAATCAACTTCATTAACTTTGAGAGGAAATATTAATGCATATACAATATACCTTATTGAATCAATAGAGATCACTAATCTAAAATTAGACGACCAAGTTTAATTATTAATTTTAAAGTAAATTGTTACAATCCAATGATACAGTCACAAAGATTAATATAATTCTTCTTTGAACGAGCGTAGCCTATATAGATGCTTCGATTTTCGTACAAAATCGCCTTCATATCCAGATAAATAGGACGCGTATTACACGCGCCTAAGCACGAGTCTCGATGCTGAAGCAGCAATGCTTGATAGCAAGTAGTATAACGTCTCCGTCGGCACCTCCCAGTCAAGTAGCACGTGTTTATAGAAACTGGCTCGCGTTTGTTTAAAGTGGTCCACATTATACAGACCCCCGTGAAGAGGTGGCCTCATGATTCGAATGTCAGAGACCACGTTAAGCAACCGTGTCATCATCTCTACAGCCCCACCGTTTCAGGTAAACATCTTTTTCTACCGGACTTGGTTTGTCGCCGGCCAAACAATTTCTCTTTACAGACTGATACTGCGAGCAAACAGGGAATGAAAACGTTCGCGTGAAGCCCCTGCTACTTGTGTTTCAATAGAAGCAACATTTATCTCTTATTTGTTACTTAGGTTAGTCGCGCTCGACCCCGAGGTTAGAGTACTTTTGAAAAATGTTTGGACTATTCTGAAGTGTCGTTTGCAGTTTAGATCATTGCGATGGCTTTTGAGAAGAAAACAATTTGGGTTATAATTCTGAAATTAATATTTTAGGGTCGCTGGAAGAGGCAAAGACTTATAAGAGTAAAATTCTTTTGTTTCTCGAGTGGCTCGACTTCCAAAAAAATTCGAATGATTCTAAAATTTCGAGTTATTCTAGAATTAATATTTCAGGATAAAATTTCCTTGTTCATCAAGTGGATAGACTTGTAATCAATTAAAAAAAAAAAAATCCCAAATTTGGGCTCTTCTACAATTCTGCTTATTAAATAAAAATTAGGGCTATATTCTACAATTCTGTTTATTAATTAAAAATTAGGGGGTTTCTAAAAGTGTGAGGTTTTCTTGTTCCTCAAGTAGCTCGACTTGCAATCAAATTGAAAAGAATTCCCCCGAATGTCTCGGGCTTGAAATTAAACACTTGCACTGATTGCGGACCATAACGAGTGACCAAAACCGTATACAATAATTCGTCGCTCTTTTTTTGATCCTCGTATCGGCACAATATCACTGGATAGAAGTTATTGAGAATAATAATAAATTTATTATTTGTTATTGTCTGGGTTATACTTAAATATACTCAAAACTGAGGAAATATTGCACTTTTGGGACAAAAAATTCTCAACGTGCGTGGCACGTCATTTCAACGCAAGAGGTTAACTCGCTCGTGTCACATCTTGTCGCTTCTCCTTTCGACACACCTGCTTTAGAGACAAGCTTTGAAACTTTTAGCAGCTATCGTTCTGACGTTTGTTTGGATTATTTTTCAATAATTTCTTTCAATCACTAAAAATCTAATTAATTAATTTCTCTTGACTAGTTAGTCAGAGATCCAAACCTCGAGATCCCAGGTTTTTAACTCCCTTGCGACTGGTTCGCGGACCATAACGAGTGACCGAAACCGATATATACGATAATTCGTCGCTTTCTTCTTCTTTTGAAAACTCGCCGGGACGATATCACTGGATAGAAATTATTAAGAATTAATGAACTTATTATTTGTTCTGGATTACATTTAAATGTACTTGAAACTGAGAAAATGTTGCAATTTGGGGCAAAAAACTTACGTCATTCCTAGCGCAAGAGATTAAGATTGAGAACTTTTACAGTTCCAAACTTCTACACTCGTAAGTTTCCGTCAGTTCCAATACTCAGTGTTTCGCGTGTTTTGTAACTTGCAATTAGTCCAGTGACTCGCGACTCCAAATTGTTGCACAGTCTCAAAATTCGACAGCCTAGAATTGCGTTACACACCGGAAACGAACCACTCTCTAAGGGAATTAATCAGTCTCGATTTTCAATCTTCTTGCAGGCGAGAGAAATTTAAGGAGCGCTGTCCTGGCCGCCAGGGAAATAACCACCTCGTCGTGTAGTTACATGGCCCACGAGAAACTCTCGTACGCTTTCAGCGTTTGGAGAATGGAAGGCGACTGGAACTCGAATACCTAGCGAACGTTTCTCTCCAGTGCGATTTCTCGACGATGCAAAATGTCACATCTCGACGACTTTTTTGCACTGTCACAGCTTCGACGAATATTCGGGTAACGTCTCGTCTTTCGCGGGAGGGATTGACACTTTGTGCGCGCGCGTGTTCTTGGTGAAACGATACGTCGATCTGTTATTTTCGCTGGCACGAGAGTATCGAGCATGAAAAAAAGAAAAAGAAAAGAAAAAAAAATTGTGATTCCTCGGGATGAAGAGGACCTGCCTGTGTTTTGAAGCATCTACGTCACTGCGTAGGAATGTTGGTAACATTAGTCGATTTCGACGCCTCTTCGCGAAGAGATATTGAAAGTACGCGTGTTCTTCGTAAAACCCGCGAGGCGCCGATTTCGTATTTTTGCTGGCACGAGAATATCGAAATTGAGCGCGAGAATGATTGAACATTGAATGGTTGAGCATTGATAATATTAGCAGAGACTTGGCAAGTGCCGAGTTATCCTTTTCTGCAATTTTCTTTCTTTTTTTTTTTCCTATGAAATTTCTTGAGTTACGAAATTGACAACTGGACAGCGGATTTTCGTGGAAATTCACGTTTAAGAGACGAGGATACTTTGAATATTTCATATGCTCTTGAAATATTATCGGCCTTGAAATATTCTGTGCATTTTTGTGCTCTCAAGTTCTCCATAAATCCGCAGTCTGTTTATAATTATATTATATTATAACGTATTGATAATTTTCTTCGTTTTATCGCCAAACTTTTATTAAAACATTATTCCTGATAACTTGCAACTTGTACAATTCTGTTGATATTATCACGTAGCTGAATTAATTACGCAAAGTGAATCATTAATTAGGGATTCATTATTCGCGCGAATATTCAGATTGCACTAAGTTATCCTATTTCTTTTAGAGCACCTGTTTCACTTGATTTGAAAATTGTCCTACACATTCTCTGATTACACATTCAGTGATTAGTGCACTGTGGATATTCGCGCTTTGCTGCGTAACAATATGCAAAGTATCCAAATTTATTTCGATCCTGTTGCGATAGATTTAATAAACGTTTGATGAGTTTGGATACTTGGTTCCAAGTTGTACGTTACTTTTACGATTAATAATCGGAGCAATTAGGGTTAATAGTTCTACTGATAATATATAAAGTTCAATGTAAAAAGTAGCTCGAATTTATTATACTATTTATCACGGAAGAAAGATTTTTCTTGAAGTTTCTTAAGTATTCTAAATGCGAATTTAACGTCCACAGTGAAGCTCACGGCGGTGAGAAGAGATACGCTGTCACACTTGTTGATCATCGTGCCTGAAATTAATTACCACCAATGATTTCTTGCGGAGAATCCACTGAGACGTTCTTCATTGGCCGCTGTTCGAAATACAATCACGATGCGTGCGTGGAAACTTACGTTGTGGAACTTTGGTTCGTACGACATAATAACCAATAATTTACGGTGGAAACGAAGAGTGTTTGGCCGGCTAGCCAATTCCTCTGCAATCTCTGCTCACCTCATAAATGACGAGAAAATCATCGTCTCTTCTTGCTAGTAATTTTAACGCACCTAATTGTAAAAAAAATTCGAAATTCCTTTAACATTTATGATCTCGAGTATTATTCGTAAACTTTCTGATTGTTAGGGGTAGTGAATTTAATTTTTTCCTTTTTTTCTTTAATTATTGAAATTGTTCACTTGCCAAGGCATAAACTTCGCTCTCTCGAAGAGTAGAAATATAGTTATTGAAAAGCATGGAAATACGAGGACGAGGTTTTAATCCTTTCGCATGTTTCACCCAGACGAAGATTGGTTGGAGTGGCCTCTTTTTTAAAATGTTTGCCGACAAACGTCGAGAGGACGTCTACCGCGTTACAATGAAGTCATTCAACGGTCGATTATTGCCGAGATTCCCGAAATGGATTTTCTCCTATCACTTTTGCATCTTCTTCTGTTAGAAAAATTTTCAAAATCACGTGAACTGAATAGCAGTACTTAAAATTTAATTGGCACGGTGACTACCGCCAATGAATAGCATATTCATAGTGAATATTTCTATATTAATATAGAAATGATTTTTTACATCAATCATTATAGAATTGATTTTTATACAAATGATTTTTAAATAACGTAATTGGTGTATTACGTCAAACGCAAATTTTATATTCTATATTTTATATCAATAGAAATTATCTTCTCCAATCATGTTCCGTTACACTTGTGTACTTACGTATATTTTCATCGGAACAATACAACAGACACGAAACAAGGGGGGAGTTCCCTGAACTCTCGTCTCCGATTTTCCTTTCTCAGATCCACGACAGACAGTAGCGTCATTGCTACAATTTTACGAGTTTTTTTTTTACGAGCCGCGATGATCGCGGCAGGCCTTAACGTCTCGGACGTTGTGGAAACAAGCTCTAACTGCTGCCCGACGGGTAGATGAAGCTTAAACAAAACAACCGACAGAGAAGCATTAACGAGCATTTTGGCGCCGATAAGTCGGTCAGGATCTCCCATACGTTCCATCGCGCCTCTTTTCTCCCCCATCATTTTCATCGTTTCCTCCTTTTCTCCGTTCCCTCGAGGAACAGAGAACGTGAATTTTTTTCGTGAGAACGGTATGCATACGCGTGGCGTATAGAATGGGAATGTTTCTTGATTCCTTTTCATCGTTGAAACACCCGTCCCGGCCGGGCGTATCAGTTATTTTAAACCGAGAGGGCAAGAAGGAAAAGTTTTGGGCCCCGCGGTTTGAGACTCGGTTAACGAAGACACGCCACGTTAAATCCGCCAGCGTCTTTATTGCCGCACTGAATCTTGGTGAAAAAAAGCCCGGCCTCCAAACGAGGTGCCATCCAGTCTCTCTCCTCCTTGAGAAGCTGTCAGAGTGCTCTTCTCTTCTATCTTTTCTGCCTCCTCGTTGAACGACACACGCACAGTTTTGGAAGATATTTCATTTGAAAAAGGGAACTCTTTCCTCGTTGCTCATAGTTATCTATGTGTTTCTAGATCTTCGTTAAAAATTTGAATTGCTGTCTTTAACAGGTAAAGTGATATGAAGTGAAGACGCTGAGAAACTTTGAATTTTTTTTATTGAAGAATGTAGTTTATTTTAAATTTTTATGAAGAATTTTTAAGTGAAAAATTTGATGTGATGTAGTAGTGATGAAGTATTTAACAGCTGCAATGGAAGATTATAATGCTGTATTTTTTTCGTTGTAGGTGGGAAATTTCAGGAATAAACATTTATCATAACATATTTCACTTGGCTCCAGAAGTTAAGCATAAATCCATTCCTTCCAAATATATCCTCTCTTCTCGATCCAGCCACTGTTCTCCATTTAATTATTTATTATAACAACGAGGTAAGTCATTTTGCCACGATATTGCCTCTTCTGAGAACCATATCTGAAAAATGACGAATTATTAAACTGAAATTTTTAGCAACAAGTGTGACAGGTGTTCCTTTCATTGGCCCAACACTGAATGTTATGAACTATGTGTATTTACTCGTCCAAATATCAAGTAATTAAATATACAAAGCTATCTGCTAATTGAAATTGTTGGAAGATCTGTTGTTTAAATTAAGTGCAGTAACGTGATACATTCAGGTATCTTCCGGCAGTTTCAGACAATGTGCATCATGTCAATACAGTTTCATGTCATTGGTAATTGTCAGACTTTTATTAATTGTCATATTTTTCTCGTTATTTAATTTTCAAGATCTGAAGATGTATATATAAGTAATTTTAGTCTAAGCACTTATTTCATATTGGTACACGTGAAGCAACTTTGAGTAGGTATTTGCAAAATCGCTATTTTTTTAAGGGACTTTAGCTACAAATAACAGCGCCTTACCAGATGTACTTTTTTTTTTTAACTTATTTACAATTTTTGAAATTTCGCATTACAATAATTACAGCGTGCACTTTTATTTCTTATGGATTTACCTAATGAGAAAAGTAGAAATTCGTTTTACTTATTAAGAGCTATCACAAATATACTACTTTTGGATATTTTATATATTATTTTTGGATTTTCGCATAAATGCAAAGAATAATCCGCAATATAATGATAACAGAATTCAACATCTTTCTAAATATTTTCCATTTTTATATAAAATTCCTAGTGATATGTTGTGCCTTGTGTTATGTTAGACTTTATTTGTAAATATAAGCTTTCAAGAGCATTTCGAGTGCCTTGAGCATACAGCTAAAGCAACCAAAAATCTTGTATAATATTGTACATAGTCTTAGAACTTATTGTTAGTTTTATATTCTCTAATAGACAACATTACGTTATCAAGTGATATTCGTGTATACTTTTGCATAAGTTCATAAGTGGGCCGGAAATCGCAATAATTTATTCCCTTAATGAAACAATTCATTTGTCAATTAATCCTGTAAATATCTTAAATATTAGTAAATTTCTATTCCGTGCATATAGCAGAAATTACAAACAAAAATTCTGACTGAAGATTTTTAATCTAAGTCGCTTAATTTTTCTTAAATTTTCTTTCTCGAAATTTAAAATTTTCTTTTAAATTGTTCCGAAACTTTTACTTATATCAATTGCTTGTTTTAATTAGACAGACCACGAAAGTATTTTTGTAAAATTCTACGACTCCGATTCTACGCTTGGATCTTCATTAAAACAAGTGCATTTTTTTTTTGAAATGCAGCGTGCGCTCGCGCCTCTTTCTAATGTACAGTATTTTTTTATTGACACAACACAAGAATTGCAATAAAACCCACGACTGGATTGGATGAAAATCTCTCTCGTTCAGTACCTGGAATTTTCCTTTTCCTGCTCTTTCCATTTGTCGAAGATAATAGGTAATTTTAAAGAAAAATTTTCAAACGCTCAATTTCATTGAATGTTAAAAACAATTGTCGAACAGAATGTTGGAATTTCAAACGTTAGAGATTCTATAAAATTTTACTCTAATTTAAATTTAAATCAAATTAATATTTGAAATTGTATATTTTTGCAAAAGGAAGAAGATTTGAAATTCCAATCAACAGAGATTCCAAACTTTTCAACTTTCCAATTTGCAAATTCAAACTAAACTTCTCACTTTTGAATTCAAGTGAACATTTCAAATCTCTAAATTCCAATTCTCTCCTCCTCCCCCCATATTCTGTATTCCTCACCGACTTCGCCCTCTCTTAATTCCAGAATCCACGGACGGAAATATTTCCAGAAATACCACTCCAGATATCCTAAAGCGTTCCGTCTCTGTGCGAAACGCGGAGTTTCCAACAACGCCGGAAGTTCCATCGAGGAAGACGCACGGAACGTCTAGGATCGTGTCGCGTAACGCTCGGCTGACGTCACGGAATACTCGTAACGAGCCGAGGCCGCGAATACGTGTGGATATTCCCAGATCGTAAATTCAAAGAAGTCGTCGCCGCGCGAAAGACGAAGAGGGACAAGCCGAAGCGGCTGCGCGAGGAGGTGACGGCGGAGAGCCGATAAATAATTTACCAAATGCCAGCCGATGGCAGGCTTAATGGATTAGACGAGCCAGTGCAAATATTATTGCAAGGAAACGGCAGCTAGAGACGCCCAGTTTGTCCGATTGGCCAAAAACGATGTCAACCCGACGGTCTTTTGGCCAATCAACATACACCGGATGTCCCTTTCGACTTTTTCCACAACTTCTTCTCTCCGCTAGTTCCTCCGGAACACGTTGTTCCATTACACTCATTTCAGTTCTTAGCTTCGTGCGCTGAATTCTTTTTGTCCCAAATCCAGCGACATTCTCTCGGTTTCAAGTATATTTTGCATGTAACCCAGGCAAAACAAGTGATAGGTTCGTTACTTCTTGATAATTTCTATTCCAGCGAGTTCAAAAGAGAAAGAAAGCGACGATATTGTTCTATCGTCGGTTCGGTCTCTCGTTATGGTCCGCGAACCAGTTGCCAGCGAAAGGGGTTAATTCCTTGTATCTGCTTGACTTTCGTTTGTATCCGTTTCGATCGACAGAACGTTTCAGATGAATTTCTCACTTGACAGGGATAAATGATCATACCTAATCAGTCTGTTAAACCTTTGACAATAATTTGCTGTTTGGACAGTCGCAAGTTACAGACTTCCCTTTTCACGGACGTCGTAATTAGTGGCTGTCAATTTTGTCGCTGTTAAAGCGAGAATTCGTTAACAGTAACGGTGTGACGATGTTGATTCGACGAGAGAGACCTTGAAACTGGCGAAGATACAGAGTTATGAGTTACGGGGTGTAAAAAGAGGAACAGGCCGGTGTGTCTCCTCGCGGTTCTCTTTTTAGAAAGCAGCCGTCAGTGAATTGGTAGCGTACTCGTGATCGTAAAGCAGCCGACCGGTAGCTGGAAGACCTGCTGTCACATTCTCTTCCATGGTGATCCCAGAAATCTGAGAAACCACCTAACCTAAACATAGCGACCCACCACGCTTCACCGGTTTATTTACGAACGCGAGAACTCGATGGATATCCTGCCATCGGCCCTGTTCCTCCACTGCACTATACGTTTTTTTTTCCTCTTCTTTTTACTCGCGCTTTCTTCTCTTTATCTGTCTCGCAGGTGAAAGACTTTTTTAATTCGACGATGTTATTTTGGGAAGAAGGAAACTGTGAAATTGTTAGCAATCGCTAAGTTTCAAAGTAATGCTCATTTAATAACAGAGTTTAATGATCCTAAATAATCTGCAATTTCAGTTTCAATTTCTAACAATTGCGCAAGTTTCTCCATTCTCGAGTTGAAAAGTTAACCAAATAAAATAAAAGTTCAGTCAAGTAAGTAGATTATTTTTCTGATCTTCCCATCTCCTTATTTAACTCCGTAACGTCTCTTGATTCCAAGTGATTCCACATATTCGCAATTTTAATTCCCAGGGATCCTGCAACACCAATGTTTCAATGCCTGATGTCAAGCAGCGTTTTTCACCTTGTCGAGAGAACCCGCAGAAAATAAAAAACGAAGATCATCGTGGAAGTTACTGATAAGGGGACGAGTAGGGAGATAGAGGCCTCGCAGGGGTTAGACACGGTGGAAAGGTTAAACATCTGTTCTCTGTCTTTTCCTACTAAATCACCGCAATTTCTGTCACTCCTTTCGTTTTCCCCCAGGATGATGAATCGTTCGTCGTTAGTGCCAACCGCGACCACCGTCTCTCCCACCCTCTCCACTCGCACACCACCTACGTACGTATGCCTAGATGGGAACGATCCAACGACACGGTGTTCCGTTTTACACAATCAGTAAACCGTTCTGCGACGAACCCACGCCACTCCAACGGGACGTAGGTAAATACATCCGACGAAGGAACCACAACCCTGCTGGTTATGCTACCGCGCAACGTCGATGAAAATAGAAACCGGCGAAATTTCTCTTCTTTCCATTCTCCAGCTTTTCAACAACATCCGTCGTTTACCCAAATCGAATGGAACTATGAGTGGAAAATTTGCTTCGTCCACTAGATTTCTTTTTTTCTTTTTCAGTGTTCGAGAATTTTTGAAAAATTCAAGAGTGCACAAGTGTACCTACGAATGTACTATTTTTATATTTCTGATAAATGCACCAGCTATCAACGAAGCAAACTATGAAACTCGTATAAAGGGAGGAATTGTAAAAATACGCATACAAAAAGAAATCATTTAGATTTCTCAAAAACCTACGTGTTAGTTGTCTGGTAGTTTCAGTGTTGATAGAGTTATTTAATTCCATAATTGTACGTCCATTCTGGTAATTCAGAAGTGAAACTGAAGTGGTGTTTCAGGGAACGGTGGCAGTCGAAGACTCTGGAGGCGGGCTAAATTTTAATAAAGAGCGCGTTCTCTAAGCGGGGACATCGGCGCACCATAATTCGGCAGCCGATTCAGTCGGTCTCCTCTGTGTGACCGGCTCGAGCAACACGGATACCAGTGGCAGCTAATTAAGCCGCGTAATGAGCTCGTCCCCGCCAGTTAATTATTTTCGAAATGGTTTTTTCGACTGGCGAGGAAATGGATACCAGGAACGGTTTCCCTCCGACTGTTCACAAGCTCCTCCTGTACCGATCCATAACAAAATGACGCTTCGAAGGTATCGAATATGCATTTAGCCGATGTTGTTCCGCGTAAGATAATTTGAAAATTCTATTACCAAAATATATACGTTTGTCTCCTTATTAGTTGGAATATATTTTGATGTAGATACATCTTCTTCTCTACGGAGATTTATTTACGAACAAATTGATAAATACATGGACAATTATCTTCTCGGTGTACTTTCAATTTGTTTCAGATACTTTAATCGTAAATGTCGTCGTGAAAAAGAAAAAGTGTAAATTTAGCGATTGAATCCAAAGGACGAGAAGTCGAAGTGGGAGACACGCTGCACGGACATGTGCGTCTTATTTTCGCAGGATCTCAGGCGTGACCAAAGTGTCCTGGCGCCTGGTTCGATGATTTACTTTCGGAAGGCGGTCTCCAGTCGAAAAGAGGCTGGGAAGGAGAAGAAGAGCCTATGGATGACTTCCTTATTATTTCGTGGTCGAATAAATTGCTGTTTGCTTCTTTTGCGGCGTGTTTTCGTAGATTAAGGTGGATCGACCGTGGAACTGGTGCACAGGAAGCTCTTTCGAAGCAGCTGGAACATGGGGTACAGCCAAATTTCCACAAAGATTTCTCCCGAATTAAAATCGTAGAAAACAAAAAGAAGAGAATTGTCAGAAAATTCAAGTAATATCTATTATTTACATCGTAGATGTAAAATTAATAAAAGATTGAAAATTATTTATATTAGATTAAAGATCAAAGATTTGCTTGGATTAAAACTTTGATTAAAATTTGAGCCGAATTTAAGCCCGCCAAACTTATTAAAGCGCTTTATTTACTATCCTAGTCGATGTACAATCTACGTTCGGATCCCGACTACACGGTTCCAGTGGCAGAGACAACTAAACACAGAGTCAGCTACGAAAGTTCAAGACGGCTTCACAGGATGCATCCTTCCTCCCGAGCGCACTCAAACAAGGGAGCATTGAAAGAAAATTGTAACTGTTTACCGGCCCGGTAAACCGCGGCTGCTCTCGTTTCCTTTCTTCCTTCCCGATCGGCAAACCGTTGAACGATTCTTTAAACAATCCTCGAAACTGCCACATACACGTTATAGATATTATCCGATCGGGGTTTTTAATCGAAACAGCGTCAATCAGGTGCATATGACAGTTTCCTTTAAAGAGTAACATTCGAAAATACCGATTTCATGGCGCGAAGATTATTATTTATAATGGAAAATCATGTGTCTATAAATTGTGCATCTATTGCATAGCTTGCTTGACGAGTATTATAATGATATTAATCGCGTAACTTTGGGACGAATTTATTCGCTATTGAAAGAATTTTTAGCGTAATAGAAGAGTAGATATAGGACTAGAATAGGATTAGATTAGGTGGGTCTCCATACGCAGCAACCTCCACGAGGTGAAACCTGGTAATCATTCTTATTTGATGTACAATTGCTAATTGAGAATCACTATTGATTTAAAATTTTGGATCGTTCGATTAAAAACTGTTGGTCAGAGATTGTAATTAATAGCCGTGGTGCAATTATGAATTGTACAGCAAACAGTATGAGCTGATTGGCTGCGGTCGCGATCTTGTCTCTGTGTAATTAAAGGATTTATTAACTTCCCGTTGATTCCTGAAATTATGATTATTTTTCGCGATATATGACGAAACGTTTCTTTTTGAATCAAATAATTTTATTTCTCAAAGTAATTTCCAACGATCTTTTACTGTGATAAATTCTATTCTAATTAATTATTTTATAACGAGTGATTGTTGTAAAGTTGTAGAATTCTATATTTTAAAATATCATCGCATGGTACACATGAAAATGTGAACTACGAAAAATAGAGACTTCAAAGTCGTATCATGGCGACATCTGTAAACGTCGATCTTAACCTAGAAGTATAATTTTACTTGTTACAAAAAAATTTTTTAAATAAAATTTTCGCTCGTTTATGAATGAATAGAACTTATCTGTACGAGTAAATGCGTATGAATTTTGCGCGGGAAGAAATAAAATGAACGGTTAACGTGATGGCAAATGAAAATACAGATATAGTATAAAACCGTATGATCCTTTCTTTTTATCAATAATTAAACGAAATTGACATGTTTTGGAAGAGAGAACGATTGTTTCTTTGCAGAAACAACGCAATAATTAGAAAAATATCCGTGCGAACGTAGGAGCCTCTTTTTTTATGCCGCGCTTCAAGATGGCGCAGGGACACTAGCGAAAGGCGCGGGAAAAGTTCGATTTTCAAATTTCGTTCGCGTTTCAATCCCCCACTTAATTTTCATTTTTATTCTTAATAAATTATTTTGCACACGTCATACCACTTAATGATAAAATTGTTGCTAAAAGAGCGGAAGTACTCGAACTCTTAAAGTTTAATAATTCTATACATACTCGAATATTTAAAAAATTCAAGTTATTCCTTTTTGTCTGTTTTTCTATTCCTTTTCTTTTTTTACAAATACGTCGAATAGCAAGGAGGCAAAAAATAGACGTTGTTTGTGTAGAAAAATTATTACATTGTTTTTAATTCATAAATAAAACCGACGTGATAGTTCCTTAACATAAATATCGTTCCACGGATTATGTGTCAGTTCTGTTTCCATTAGTACAGTTTTATACATGTTATCAATTGATACAGTATAATCGCGACGTGTTAATCTGAGAGTTACAATTCGTTTCTTTTCTGCTTCTTTTTTCTTTCTTTCTTTTTTTTTTTTTCTTTTAACGCGACGAGTGACAAAAAAAAAGAACACTACGTTCAACAAAGCGATAACAACCGATTCGAACGAAACTTCGGAGCAAGCTGAGAACACGCAACATGTACATACTGTTGAAAACTGAAAAGAAGGCAAAAGAACAAGGCAAATAGTTCCCTCGTACCATTCATCGACACACTGTGCTATTAGATTGTTTGTTACGCGACATTTTCAGTCAATAGTCAATCCTTATATTTATATTTAAGATTTCATTGAAACAATCAATCAGATTCGCACTTCTTTTCAGTTCCCAGCAATTCACAAAGGTCCGACAAATTTCGAGCAGATTTCCCTAAGATTATCTCTCGAACCAGTTAAACAAGAAATACTGACACTGATCTGTTAAATTTCTTTTTTTTTTCTCAAAGTTTGTTATTCACTGATATTACACACGTCTTACTAGATTACTACACGTATTTACAAGACACGTTTTGTCAACACAAGCTATTCTCTACTAAGCTTAGTTCGATTCAGTTAGAAATTTTGACTTAGTTTCTCATTGGCACATCGCAGAGGCAAACTTCTATTTTTTTTCTTTTTTCTTTTTTTCACACATTCGGGAAGTTTCTTTTTTTTTCTTTATCGTGTGAAAAGTCCAGTGTAGATGTACGAAGGAAATCAGGAATAGAAGATTTGTAGCAAAATTTGAATCTTCACCGATTTGCTGATAGCATTGGGAAGCCCCCACGATTTTGTTTCGTTACTTTACTTCTCGCATTCTCTTTCTCTCTCTCTCTCTCTCTCTCTCTCTCTCTCTCTCTCTCTCCCCCCCCCCTTTTCATCTCCGTCGTGTACATAATTCTTCAAATATTTATAGTTCTACGCTTTGAAAATTCGCATAAAACAAAACTTGACCGATGTAGCTGATGGTGTTAATCTGAAATTCGAGTCAATTCGAGTCAATTAACAACGTTACAATTTGTTTCTCATCCTTTCTTTCTTTTTTTTCTTTTTTTACAATTGAATAAAAAACTTATTAGTATTTCGTCTGATGATAAACGCTCATAGGTGGAACACGTCAAGGAATCGTTACCGATAGGTTGTTCTGCGATTATCACGTTTAAAATTTGCGAATATAGTACAACTCGTATTTTACAAGTAATTCTGATATAAAAATCTAATAAACTCCCGGTGTGGTGTATCATCAGTGTACTCGGAAACCAAGAGGTTGAATAGTATTCCATAGTAGCAGAATCCACGAGTTTTGTTCGATGAAACAGTCCCGATTTTTAATACCTTTCTACACGCATCGTTATCACAACATTTTTCCAGCATTTTCTTTCTTTATTTGAACAACGAATGCTGCGTGTGCATTCATTTTTTTTTTCTTTTTTTTTTCTTTTTCATTCACTCTTCTATTCCGTCGCTACACTCCACAATACGTATTTTACTGTGTAAGCGAATGCTGCGAATCCTATAATGACAATGAAATTGGTGAGTACACTATACAACGGACCTTGATCCCTTTGTAGCTGGTCACGTAACAGCGACGAAACTTCCGAATTTGTAGTCTGACGCCTTGCTTGTTTCTCCAGCTCTTTCCTGTGTTCCAATTCTGCCTTTATCGTCTGGAAACATAAATTCGTTTGTTAATCTGACTGGGCCAACAAATGTTACCTATCTTCAACATTGATACCTCGACAGTTTCTGGAAAAAGTTCACAGAACATTTTATCTTTCAGGTTGTACTCCAAGCTCTGTGCAGCAAATTGTTTCTTCTCGTAATCGGATGTGTTGATGCTACCCATGGTAGGGCTATTTTCAATCTATCGCAAGCGTAATATATTAGTACCACAACATTGGAATTCCATCTGATTCTGTTAGTTATTGATTACACACCATAAAACTAAGTAATCCTGTTAGAATCGTAGACACGCTCCACGCTGGATTCCATGTATCAGGGTGGAAGTCAGAAATGGACAAGCACAATCTTGTGTTGACTTTAAATCTGCCATTTGGAGTAGTCATGTAAATGCTAGGAGGTTGGAATGGAAATTCTATTGGAAATATAAGCTTCCCATGATAAAATCCACCCTCGTATGGAGTTTTCTCTGGACCCTTTACAACATAGTGCCTGAAACACATCGTAGAATGTTTATAAGCTTCTGCGTGTATAACAAATTTGCTCTTGAATGTACAAGAACGTTTAAACGAAAAATATATACCATTCTAATATATTCGAAGGTACTGGCTCTGCGACGACGTAAGGTATGGGATCCTTTTTAAGACGCAAGTAGTCCTGTTTCAGTCTCGCTGTTGCACTATTCGTTATCCTGTTCATTTTGCGAGACGAATGTCTTGTAAATTCCTCTGAATTTATACCGATTGATCGCTCGCTCTTAACCTTTCTACCCGTTTTGAAACGCACGTTCCCTTACACAACAAAGGGAGACCTCTCCTCGTTAACTACGAAATCTTTCGTTGAAGCTACTTAACAAGGAACTCACAGAGATAGCATGGTTTACGTTCACAATCAGAAGGCGTAGACTTTACGAAAATTTTCAAAACGTGTTATATCGATTCAATATCACGTTCAAAGTGTTACTTTGCGTGGTAAGCGAGAAGAACTTGGAAGAGATAGGTTACGTTTCCCTCGGAACTTAGCAACGTAAATGCAGATGTACACGTAGCATAACGTACTAGTGAGATCGTGAATTATTTCGTGGCGAAGACACGTTTGCTGTTTTTGCTCACAAAGTGTTCACGAAATTTGACAGCAACTCTTTCATGACAGAAAACATATGACTATGAAATACACTGAATTATTTCATTTTGCCATCAGTGCTGCCAAGTTCTGTTACAACATGCATAATAATTATTGGCCGATCGACTGATAAATCATTCTTTCATTTCGCAGTTTGATTTTTCTAATTCGTTCGTATCTTTTCTTTTTTTCATTTTGTTAAACGATCTCAATCGACGCTCCCAAGGTTTTGATAATAATTATTCATTCGATAGAATCTTATATAAAATAGTGTATTACAATTAAATACGCAAGTTGCGTTCTACACGAAGAAAACTGCAATTGTAAGATCGCAAAATTATACTTGTACGAAATTAAAAGTAATAACATTTGAAATATTAGTGGAAATTTGAACGTTCGAAACAGTAATAATTATAGAAAATAATCCAAAAGCTTCCGAATTTGTAATTATTTCTTAAAGAAAATTTATTATTACAAGTGATTCGAAAAATCGATTCGATTTCTGAAAGAATTATGATGAATTTTTACAGGCAATTAAGAAATACAAACTCATTAATATCTTCTCGCAAAATTGTAATTTTAGAAGATATACTTTTCAAAAGTACAGAACACTTGCATACTGATGAAGTACCGAAGTTGCAAATTGAATCGTATAATGATTAGCATTTGTTCATAGCGCGTTGATATTTTATTAGAATTCCCTAGATGTTAATTTTTATTAGAAAATATAATTACGGAGTCCTGAAAGCGTATATGTGCAGAAACATGCCTCCAAAAATATAACGAAGAAAATCAAAGGTTTTTCGAATTTTCCAAAATAACTTCTCGTAGTAACAACGAAAAGGAATATTTTTTAATAATATTACATCGATATTCTCTCTATTGTTTGGAGATTTGCCAATTATGGTCGCATTTTTCGTAGATTTCGTCTACGAAGGGATACCTGAAAAAACCACCTGTTAATGTAATCATCGAATCACGTAAAGGCTGCAGTTAGGAGTCACCTCTTGATGAATGGAGCTTAAAATTCGTGACAGTCTCCGCCTCCCACCGACTATCACCGGGAAACTCGACGCTGTTCACTGTTTTGACACGGGAAAAATCGTTCAAACGGTGTTTATTTGTAGATTTTAATTAGTCCAAAAATTTATCTGAACAAAACAATTGGATTGTCAAACTCATCTGAGAGATGAGTTCTCCAGTGTCCATAAGTAACACTGGCCCCACGGCTGGTGCTACTGGAATGGAAACAGTAGTAGCTGTTGCGCTTGGCGCACTTGCTGCTGTCTTCCTCGGCGCACTCTTAGTATTACTTGTTATATGCAAAAGACAAAGATGTTACTACGTAAGTTAAGCATTCACTCTTTCTTGCAAGACATGATAAAATCTATACGATCACTTTTTAGAATCAAAAAGACTCTCCAGACTTAAGCTCAGACTTGTTAGAGGGAGAGAATTTCTCTGGTTTAGGCTTAGATGCTTGGGAAAGTGAGGAGTGGTTAGCTGGTGCAGAGAGGTATTAAAATGTTTTGTTAATATCTGGAGATGAGACTCTAGTTGAACCAAGAATTAGTTGCACAATAGTGACATTTTATGAATGATACAGATGGGTTGATGATGCTACTGGTTTAGCTCCACTCTGTATTGCTGTATTAAGATCTTGCCATGCTTTGGCCTCCAGTCTCACCGCTATTGCAGGCACAGTGAACAGTAACACTGTTCCATTAGAGATAGTGGATGTAAGTGTACATTTTCTTGTTTTATAATGATGTTAGACGTAGAATTTATATTTGCGTGTCTATTAGGTTGCTAGACGTATTCCACCTCGTGTTGATGACGTGGTCAGAAGTTTGTATCCACCATTAGATGCCAGACTATTAGAAGCAAGAGTAGCAGCATTGGTATTAGCCGTTACACACTTAGCATTGGTCACTAAGCACGGAGTGTCCAAGAGTCATGCTAGGAAGTTGGCATTCATTGATCAAGCTTTAAGTGATATGGATTCACATTTATCAATCTTGAGAAATGCTGCATTGGCACAGGAAGTAGCTTGCTCCATCCCAGCCTCGACACCAGTCTGACTTTCAGATTGTCTCCTGATTCATAGAAATTTTCACAATTTCTATGTTTCTCATGGTTTTGGGTTTTTACACTAGGCTTTATTAAGCTCTATGTGAAATTGAAGGTACACACATAGTATTATGAAATATTTCATATTATGTATTTCTTTTCTTCTTTTTTTTTTTTTTTATTATGTCAAGGTCCAAAACCCAGTAGTGCAATTTCGAGTTTTCTACTGACAATGTTCAGTGTATTACATTTCATGTAATCATAGTGTTACAAAAATGCATACATTACTTTCGTGACGTATTAAAAAATATCGTAAGATATATATGTATATAGATTTAAACATCTTTCACAATCAAAGAACACCAGAGATATACTTCTTGTGATATGGATATCCGTGAGATTTTAGTCTTCCATGATGTTAATAACTTATGTATATGAAAGATGAAAAATTCTATCTCGAAAGAAATCGTGTCGTTTTATCGATTATACTAAGTATTTATAATTGTTTGTTTGTACACATCCATATATTTTTTTATATCTATCAAGAATCAAATTAATTTATAGTTAAATATGACTTTATAATAAAGTTAAATCGTAAGAGAAGAATTCGAGTATTTGTTGCGTGTTTGTAATACTTAAACGTGTTTTATTTCTTCTGTAGTTTCTGTAATAATCTATACATATATATATATGTATATATATGTGTGTACGTATATATGTATACATATATACCTGTATATACGTATATCCAATTTATAATTTTTCGTAGTACATTAATAACATCGGATCTCTAAGTTAGTAGTATGATAAATTCTATCGTGAACAGATCTCGGTAGCTGTCACAAAGTAGTTCGCTGTTTATTGTTTAAATAAATTAACTAAAAATATCTTCAATTATTGATAAACGCTACATAGCAGCGCAAAGTCAGCAACAGACATGAAGAAATGTCCGAGAAACCGAAAGGTTTAAGAAAGAGAGAAAAAGTATACTTGAAAAGAAAAATTGGGCAGAGCAGGTCATTTGAATTATTTGTTTCTGTGCATTTCCTTTTGTCTCTTTTGGTTGTCACTAAGCACTTTGGTCTTCAGATGTTCCTTGTAGTCCAATATATTTCCACTCCATTTTGTGACTGTACCATTTTCACAAACCCAAATTTCTTCAGCAACCTAATAAAATAGAAAGACATTATACAATCGAATGATCAACGGATTATTACATATTGTAACAAAGTCAATATATACCTGATTAATCAGTCTGAAATCGTGAGACACGAGCACCATTCCACCATCAAAATCATTAATTGCATCAGCCAATGCGTCAATTGTTTCCATATCTAAGTGATTGGTCGGTTCATCAAGCAGTAATAGATGAGGCACTTGCCAAGCTAACCATGCAAAGACTACTCTACAACGTTGACCATCGGACAATTGTCTTATTGGGCATACCTGTGTACAATAAAAAAAATTATTTTCTAAAATCTAATATCTATGTATCTTTAAACTTTTAAAAATATAATTATACCTGTTGACGACCAGTTAATCCGTAACGACCAATGATTTTCCTCATTTCTTCTCTTTCTTTAACATCTGGAAAGGCTTTCATCATATAATCCAAAGGCGACACATCTAAATCCAATAATTCGTGTAAATGTTGGTGATATCTCCCAATTCTAAGATGACTGTTCTTACGTATCATACCACTGGTTGGAACTAGCTATAATTATATATTAATTAACGCAATTATTTGAAGGTGTTGTTTTTGCTTCTACATAAATGATGAACAATAGAGACTTACATCGCCATACAGTAATTTTAAAAGAGTACTTTTTCCAGCTCCATTTGGACCAACTAATGCAATTCTGGTGTCTAAATCTATACCAAATTCTAAGTTTTTATAAATCCAAGGTGAATCTTCGTTGTAACGAAAACTAACGTTCTGAACCATAATAACAGGGGGTGGAATAGTTCCGCAAGAAGGAAAATAAAAGTTCAGTACTTTGTCATTGACTACTTTTTCCGTGAGGCCTTGTGCTACCATTTTCGCCAGTGTTTTTTCCTTAGATTGTGCCTGTCTTGCAAGTTTTGCAGAGCCGTGTCCAAATCGAGCTATATAATTCTTCATGTGTGCAATTTGATCCTGTTCCCAGTTATACTGCTTCACTTGATTTTCCAATAATTCCATCCTGTCAAAGAATTTGTGTTATTCACTTTTACAAATTAAACTTTTATTTTCAACTTACCTTGTCTTCACAAAAGCTTCATAATTACCACTGTAATATTTCAATTGCTTTTTATTGACATGTATGATATTTGTACAGATACCATTGAGGAAATCTTGCGAGTGAGAAATGATAACTAGAATTCTTTTGTATGTTTTCAATTCTTCTTCTAACCATACACAGGCATCGAGATCTAAATGATTAGTAGGTTCATCCAGTAATAACAGATGAGGTTTCACATATAAAGCTCTGTAAAAAGAGATAGTATTTTTAGCAGATCATTATATTATTTGTGCAAATTCCTATATTTACAGATAATTAAGCTGCCAACCTTGCAAGAGCAATTCGCATACGCCAACCCCCTGAAAAATCTTTGGTAGGTGTATTTTGCATTTTTGCAGTGAAACCCAAACCATGTAAAATGTGAGCAGCACGAGCTTCTGCCGTATCGGCGGACATATCCTCTAACCTTTCATAGACATCCATGAGTTGTTCCTAAGTTTTAGACAAAGTCCGATGTGTTAGCATAATGTGTTATTAAAAAAAAACAGGGTAAAATACTGCAAATGTTAGAAGCATACTTGAGCATCTTCTTCCTCACATTCGACTAGCTCCTCTGCCAGTTTCTCTAATCGTATACGCTCTTCATCTACCTCCATCACACATTCTAAAGCTGTTTTATTGCTAGCAGGCATTTCCCTGGTCAAATGGAAGATATCGATCTGATCGGGAATAGGAACTTCTCGGTTTCCAAGTACAGCTAATAAAGTAGATTTCCCAGAGCCATTAAGCCCAAGCAAGCCATAACGTCTGCCGCAGTTCAATTCCAACATTGTATCCTGCAGCAATTCACAGCCATGGAAAGTAATAGAAAAATTAGATATCTTTATGTCGCGACTTCGTGGGTGGGAAGCCAATGATCCTGTGCACGAGCGTGCCTCTGCATTTAGCTTGGCATCTGCCTCCAGTTTTATACATAGTGCCTCTGTAATAATACCAATTATACCGTCTTTAACCGCTCCTTCACCTCTCAGATAGTTTTTGATTTTACCTTCGGTACTGATAGGCGTCCCATTGGTTCCGTTTTGAATGACACCCGCTCCAGGACTTGATTCCTTGCCATCCTCCGCAGTCTTGTTCTGATTACCCTGGAGTGGTTTTTTCCCCGATTGACGGGCCTTGGCTGCTTCCTTTTTTTTCTGCTGCTGTTTCTTTTTCGCGTCGGACGGCATGATTTGTCTGAAATTCGATCAAACGCGTGGAGCGTCGTTCTAACGTGGAGCCGAGTTAAGCGTTATGTAAGCCAGAGGTTAGGAACACGATCACACGTGCGTTAGGAAACACGGCCGGTGTGGGATGTATTGACAAATTCGAATATTCAAAAACTTCCATTGCCGTAAACGGTTCGTTACACGAGCCAACGAGTGCGACAGAGAAACGAGGGGGACAAAGAAGAGAGGAACAAAGTAAGGCGATGGGAAAAGAAGGAGAAAGACAAAGATAGAAGGGTTGGGATACGGAAACGCCGTGGTTTTCACTGCATCTCGCGAATCCCCCTCAATTTGAAGTTAATCCCGATTAAAAGTAACCGATGTTGTGCAATCAAACGAAAAAACGATTATTAACGGGAAAGGGAGAGGTGCTAGGGAGAAACGAAGCACCTCTGACTAAGACACTTGGATTATTCTGCGACACTGAACGATACTAGAAATACCTAGAATATACTTATAAGTCACTCGATGTAACGCTTGAAATAGGTTATAGCGTAGTAATGATTTTATAGTACGTTCGAGATATATTACCTGGTTGTGCGCCAAAAATCGAACGATCCGTGCAATACGCAAACACACGTGCATGGATAAAGGCAAAGCCGTCAAAGCGACATCATTCGTCGGATTGTTCAGCAGATGGCAGTGTTAGGTTATGGAATATTTTCGTATGGATAAAACGATTCAAAGCTTGATAATCATTACTTCACTTGATTTTTCTTGAATTTTGTTTGCAATTTGGCTTTATTTTACCGCAGGACGAGAAATTTATTGGAAAGGATCGAAAAGCTCGTATATCCCTCATTATTTCATTACGAAGTTGTTAAATTTTCACTCGAAGCTGTGAAAGTTTATTACGAAGATCAGATTAAATTAAATTTGAATTAAACTTCGATAGATCTACTTAATCGTGTTTGAACAGAGTCGAAATCTAACGCGATCATTTCGGCAAATTTGGAACATTAAGCAGATTAAGCAGATTAAGCTAAATTGAATTTCGGATATCGAATTGAGAATGTCGCTCATTAGTCTTGGAAAAAAAAACACGAGATCTTAAAAAAGAAACTAACAAATTCGAAAAAGTAGATATCGAGTCGTGTTCAGATTGATTCAAATTTTCGCGGTATTGGGAACTCGGAGTCACTTCAAGATGGCGCTTCAAATGCGTTAGTAGTCGCATCGCGCGCGATTTTGAAGGTTCGTGTAACTGTTTCGTGAAAGATGAAAAAGTTTGCGTGACCGAAAAAAGAACAATTTCTACATAGTGTTAGAAAATTTGTTATAGAAAATATTTTATGCAAAAGTTTTTAAAATCTGAAGGAAGAAAAAAGGCAGAGCTTGATCGATAAAATTGCCACCACAGAGTAAAGAGATCTCGCAGTGCGTAGAAATTTATTTATTTATAAATAAATGTTTAAATTGATCGTTAATAAATGAATCTGCGAGTGCGTGTATTTGCTTATAGTATATATAAGTTTGTATTACGTAAAATAGTAAGAGCAGGTTGAACATAAAGTTTGAGGTTAGACGCTCAAAAATTGCGTGGGTATTTTCTGAGAAGCGAAAATTTGTTTCAATCGATATAATTCATCGTTACTTATAAATAATACATGCTGCAAATTAAAATCAATGTTAATAAATTTCACGATTTCGAAATTGGATCCAAGGAATCGATTACGTCGGTGAGTCATTTAAATTGTAATAAGGTTATTTAACGGCCATTATCGAACGCCAGTATCGAATCGAAATCGATTGCCCACGATTGTCGAATATGAATTTGAATTTCTATATTTTTGCGATTTTTAGATAAACATGATAGTCTGGCCAAACCAACCATCAGACCGTTTCGGCGATTTTCAATGAAGGAAGACGAGAAGTTGAATACCGGATGAGCGTACAAGCTTAGTCAAAAAGAATCGACGTGGTTACGCGGTTCGAACGGCGAGAGCCGGTTAAAGAAGTGTGTTCTGATGAATGAACGAATGGATAAATGTCAGAGCGGCGGTAGGGGCGGTAAAAGAAGAAACGGACTTGCGCCCCTGCGGGTCCGAAGTCCGCTGGAGGGAGCCAGGGGAACGTTGGATGTGGAAGGGTGAGGGGTCGTTGGCTTAATTGCACCGCATCACAGAACGTAGTATTTCGTAGTACGTGATGGTGGGGGTGTAATGCGTCCTCGGTTGTCCTCGTCCTCGTCGATGGCGTCGTCGTCGGCGTCGTCGCCGGCGTCGTTGTTCGTATGTAAGCTGCACGCTCGTCTGGCTCGACGTATGCGTGTATCAGGGCCGCACCTATCCAAGTGCTCCGTCTATAAAAAGGGGGGCTACTTCAGTTTTTGAGATAACTTCCCTCTAACCCTCAATTTATCCCGCGACTTTATCCCTTTCTCCTTAATGTGAGAGAAGCTTTCAGTTTTACTTTCGTACTGGCGATTTTCATTTCTTGATATGAATCGCAGAGATTTAAAGACGTTGAAGTTAAGCGATTAAGTTATAGTAATTTGTAATTCAAGTTGAGGGTTATTGATATTGTTACAATAGAATCGTTAATGATGTTATTACAGTAGAATCGATCGATTGTGACGTCTGACACAGTTTCCGAGACAGACAACGATTAATTTTCAATGATGCAAGTCTGTTGCTGTCTACAGATATAGATGTGGTGAGAAATAACACAGTTATGTCGAAACATTCTATTGTAATAAATAATCATTGTATTATTCCTTGTCCCCCCGTACAGCTGTGGTTCAGATCAGAGGAGAATCTTTTAAATATGTTGCAATTATAGAAAAGTATATCTCAGATGTCTGTCACAAATTTCATGAAATTCCAAGACGTTCAAAATTTTTAAATGTTATTACAAATTTCATATGGTATGTAAAATCTATTCAAGAGAGATTTAAATATCAAATGTGTCAAGTAAATTATTAACGAGCAAATTGAAAATTTGTATAATTCAGGTTGAAAAGGAGTATTGGTACGGTCCTGGTGGCTTGTGTGCGTGACGTGGAAAGCACACGCTCACACTGCTCGCGTGTCAACTACCGTAACCCTCGAGTACATCAGGGGTTTCACGGTGGACGGGGTCGCGGCTGAAAGGAAGGGGTTGAAAAAAGGTGTGAATGCCGGATGGCATTCATTCAAATGCCGTCCAATCACAGCATCGTACTCCAGGTCGAGTAGCAGGGCCGGCATACATCGGGAATTATTAAGTCCTCGCGAGTTTCTGTTGCGTTAACGAGCCGGATTAACGCAAACTGAAGATAAAAACCGTCTTGAGGATAAATTGGATATTATTCTGTATTAATTGTTATTACTTCTTGCACTGTGAGCTTCACTAAAACGAAGAGTTTAGCTCGGTAAAGTTTAAACTTAAAATATATAAAAAAAAAAAAAATTAAAAGTCTTGATTTAAAATTGGTCTGAAAGGTAGATGAGAGAATTCGAAATGTAAAAGTTGAAGTTGGAGATTAATGTGTTGGATTTAATTGTTATCTGGTACAGTGCCACTTCAGATGATAAAAGTAAGAAACTACTCGAAGAATTTTATAAAATTATCAAAACTAATCTCAAGTGCCTCGGACTTGATCTGCTCCTTCAAGAAGAGCAATCCACTTTAGTAACAAATGAATACTTTAGTAATAAACGAAAATGGAAAAATGAATCAACTAAATTTGTACAATGCAAAAATATTCAATACCAAAGTATCTTGGTCGTAATTATAATTTTAGTTAAAAATTCAATCAACGTAATTTAGTGAATGTCAATTGGTGATTCGCACATATCTTTAATCTTCACCTTCCCTCTTTTCTTCAGTTCAACTCTTCTCCAAATTACTCTCTCGTTGAATTTAACTAAGAAAGTTTTTTAATTAGATTAAATGTATCTATAAACGAGTACAATAAAACTGCGAGGATCTTTTTTTAGATTTCAAAGTTGCGGAATTGGAAACCGTTTTGAAATTTATGAGTTCAGCAGAGAGGATCCGGCTCGAATCAACGAGGCAACGTCTTTCTGCCGAGTGTTTTTGACACGAGGCGGTCTCTCCAATCGATCCAGGCTAGAACAGCCGAACCGGAAGTGGAACGTTTAGGCTCGATGGGAATGACAACGAAGAGAGAGCGACTCAACTTTGGATCACGACCGGGGGCCCTCTCGCTGTGAATCACTCGAACGAATTTTCTCGATAAGATAGCCAGCCCCGTCCCGCCCCCTTTCCTCTATGCGAGAATTACTTTCATCCAACGGGAGGAGAAGCGTTTCTTCTACTTAAGAATTAATTGAAAGAGAAACGAATCGTCGACGTTGATCGAACGAGGATCTAGAAGCCATCAGCTTCTTTCATAGACCATCCTCGTCCTCTTTCACTTTGTTCATAAATTATTAAATCGACGAAGAAAACTATCAACAGCAAAATTGATGTTATAATTTCGATATAATGGCGGAATTATAAAGTTACAATTATAAAGTTACAATTACGTAACTGTTATCACGATTCAGTTGAGTCGCGAGAAGAAAAGAAATTTGTTCTTTTGGAAAGATGTTAACAAGCAACGAATTTAAGAAGCACGCGTTGAATTAATTCAATTTGAAGTTTGTGTTTTTTCCCCCGAGAGATGCGAGTATAAATATATGATCTGTGAAATCGACGTAATTTCCGCGTATAAAATTTGCGGATATGACTTAGGTACGACGTTATTTACGTGGGTATCAAAGGATAGTGGTCGGTGTCATGTAAACGCCAAGATCACGAGCCCCCATTACGGATGCCAGACATTCATCGCCGAAGGTATAGGGGAGCAGGATCTCTGTTTCCAGAAAACCTCAGGACTTGGACATTTCAGTGTTGAATTCCATTCCATTCAAATAGGTTGTTCAAGTCAGCTCAAAGTTCAAGGCAATCATATGAGAATGAAATAGAATATTTTGAGGTCATCTGCTTGCAATAAAAAATCTGAATAATTCCTAAATCGTTTCACAAGGAGAAATCTCAAAAATAATCTCAAAATTCTTATAGAGAGATTGCAGTCTAATTTAATCAAGTATTAAACTGAGTGGAGGATTAACATTCTACAGTAGATAAAATATAGGATGAAATATACTATAGGATGAAATATTGAAAGAAAAGCAAGAGAAGATAAATTCCACAGTAAATGGTAAATTTATTATTTTCAGGTGGATATCAATCTCAATGATAATTCATGGTTGGTGTAGTCAAAGGCGTCAGTGGAACAGGTATCAAGGCTGGATTTCGTTTCACGTTCAGGTTTTCCGGCGTCCACAGTTGAAACTGATACAGCTCCGAGCTAAAAGACAAGTAACTTTCATCGATCTTGTTCGGTGATCATGTCGTCCCCCTTGCTTCGCCAGGCATCTCCCACCCGTTTTTGCGTTTAATTGCTCGTCACGGCGACGAGCCTCGGACCTGAATAAATTTGAAAGCTGTTCACGGTGAATTTTATTGGACGTCCGACTCTTCAACGATTCCCTGCCGTTATTAATGTGTCCATTTTGGTCGCGTTTTTACTGTGAATCCGCGAAGAAATTCAACGTCGAAATTGAAGAAATATGTTGCAATTCGATGAAATTCAGAGTTTATCATTTTCTTGTTCTTTCTCATTCAAATTCAACCGGCGTATTTTAGATAAACAGTTATCAAGTTAATTGGTGACCAAGACACTTTTCTCAGGAATTTTTTTTTACACGTCCAGTTAAGTTTGAAGAGAAAGACAAAGTAATCTTTATGCAATTATCTTGGTTATTATCTGACCTGTTACTGAAAGATCGACGAATATTTTAAAGTTTCAGTTCAGTTTTTTTTTTTTTTTTTTGTTTTACGTATCTGAAAATTATCTGACGTTCTTTCCAAAAGATTGATTAAAAGAATGGTGAGCTATGAATCCTATCAAGAAATGACAAAAGCTACTTGCAAAGTGAACTGTTTGAATATTCATTCCTCAAAATCACTTACGTTTCCCAACAATCGACTGATCTTTTCTAAATTTTACACTCGTATAGGAAAGAAGTTTCTTCATTTTGTTACGCCAGGATGTAGCATTCAGTGGAAGTTAATTTTGGAAGCCAGAACCTCTTGTCGAGTAAGAAAAATTTCTGAACGAGGGGCACAAATGCAGGGCAAGGCTAGTTTTTGCGTTAGGAGCTCTCTTGCTGGCGCAAACCACCGTGTTCCTCTTTATGTTTAGGTTCAGTATGTTTTCAGCGATTTCTGTGACAGCGTAGTATGACAATTGCCAGCTGATTGCGATCTTGTATCCCCTCCCGGGGGCGGCGAGAGAGAGGGAGGGAAAATTAGAGACGGAGGAGGCAATCAGCGTGTCTGAGAAGTAGCGTGGGCCCCAGGTTTTGCGGCTGTATCGACCTAATAGTCCGCAGTTCGCGGCAGCTCGTAAAATACGGTGATTACACGACGTGATTTCGAGGAAAACCATAATAGCCGACCCTGACCGTCGAGAAATCGTCCCGCCGGGACGAACAGTTCGGAAGAACCTTCCTTCGCAATTTATCGATACTGCAATTCGGCACCTCGAACCCATCGGACCTGGAAAATTCTAAAGGAACTTGTGACTTTGAAGACTAGCCTCTTGGTTCAGTGGATTTTTACAGATTTGAATGATGCGGGAACTTTAACAAGACGAAACTGTAAATTGATGCAAATATTAACGCAGTTATTTAATATAATGTACTAATACAGTTATCAATTTATATTAATTTATAGCAGACTTATATTAATAAAGCGCGTTATTAATTCATAGTCTTGTCTAGTCAAAGTCACTGAAACGTTTGCTATATTTGTCAAAAGACGTGTACCTTCTCGGCAATTATTATTATTATCCCCTAAATTGTTCATTCGAAATTCAGCAATCACGCGAAAATATCTTCGGATGATACTTTCAATGAAAAATAAAAGTTTAAACGCGTCGAAGAGTGCCACAGGTGCAGCAGCATCTCACGAAAACTCATTGCGGAAAGATATTATATGTTTCAGGGACCTAGCAGGAGGAAATTTAAGAGTCGCCCCATCGATTGGAGCGTCCTGCAGAGCACGGGAGCACCGAGGACATCCGTTGGAGATAAGGAGGAGCGGATTAAGGCTGGCTCTGCTTATCCTGCTGCCTCGATAAGCATCGTTTCGTACGAGGGACTATTTACAGCGTGGCAAAGAAATTTAATAAAACTCGGAGAAGTCGCGGCGAGGCCAATGTAGCGCTATGCATACGCTCCTCCGTCACTGTCGTCGCCTTCTGCGGAGGAGAGCAAGGAGAGAAGAAAAATTCCCACGTCTGCGTGCGAGGGTGGTTCGACAGTCTTGGAACAAGCAGAAGAAGCTAGGACTCGTCGCACGGTGGTATACAGAATCAATTTACCAGCCGAGTCTGTATTTCGGTTTTCACATGGAATTATTGCCTACGTATTTGCGGTCTCATCTGCGAACAAAATTTTTCTCCACCATCTTCCTCTCCCTTAATTTCAATAAATATTACATTACGTCTGTGAAATGAGACGAGGGTGAGTTTTTATTTAAAAGTAGTGGAATCAATTACGCGGATGTAAATGTCATTTTAATGCATTTTTAGGTTCATTGGATGATCGAGCCTGGACTCTCAAAGATTCCATGATATAATTGGAACGAGGGACTTTATATATATATATATATATATATGTGTGTGAAATTTACGTCCAAGAAGTTTCATGGCGCAGTGAAATAAAAACTGGAATATTCATAAAGCTACGAGATATTTATTGCACCTAAATACAAAAGTGTTTGAATAGTAAAATTAAAGTGTCAGTTTTTATGCGTTTTAAAGAAGACTTCAAAATGCGAAGCGTGCAGAAAATATGGATACATTGGGTGTAAGATGTACAAAGTAGAGTACTTGTTGCAATATTTAACAAGTAAAGATAGATATAGGCATATTTGTTCATTGTAGCATTCATGAAATTTTTCACAAAAATTATATTTACAAAAGTTTCGTAACAGCGAGTTATTTAAATGCTTTTGCGAATCAATGCGGACAAATTTAATGATACATAACCGTGGAAGAAATTCTATCGAAATATACTGTCATTATTTGTATTATGAACGCGACTCGCTGCTCTCACGTTTGTACCATAATTTGCGCTACGAGTCCGCCTCGATGTAAGACAATGGCTTAAATGTGTTAGCCGGGGAGATTCAGTTAGATTAATTGATATTCGATACTAAATGCGTTTCCGTGCTTCCCCATGGGCCAATTGGAGAAGCCTAATTCCATGCTTCCATTAATTACCAGCGGAAGAGCAACAAAAAAAAAAAGGAAATAAAAAATAAAGAGTCCTGCGTCATCGTATTCCACTGTACAAAGAACCTATACGAGCCTTTGTTTGAACAGACAGAACTGAATCGTTCGAAAAAAAAAAAAAGGAAAAACAGAAAAAAAAAACAAAGAATTCGCAGGAAGCATTCAAATAACCTGTTGCATCGGGCCAGGGAACAAAAAAAAAAATCAAAAAGCCTCTCGGTCAACTCGGTCGAGATCCAGAAGAATCAATAAACCTATTAAGTCCGACGAAATAACCATAGCGAGTTGCTATTAGCGACTAATCTACGCTGCGATAACACCACATCTTCAATGTCTAATCAGAATTTTCTCTCTTTATGCTGTAGCCTTCAGGTCCATTGATTTGAATCGATCGAGAAGCAGAATTTTCGAGCGTGCAATGGTAAAAATGAGAGACAAGAGAAGATCAGTTGCGATTGGATCATCCATGGAACGCCTTGTATCTGTCACTTGACTGAAATTTCATTGCTCAATATTGTAAGTTCGTGTCCGTTCATACTCAGTCTTAAAAAAAATAAAATTAAAAAAATAAAAAAAGAATTCCAATTAGAATAGAAGAGTAAGAGAAGAAAGAACGCTTTTTAACTAGAAATACATTTTCGCAGCTAGAGGTGACAATCTCCGGAACTCTCGCAACCCGCGGAGGAGGAAATTCCAAACGAGCCAAACATAAAAAGAAAAGAAAAAAAAGAAAAAGGAAAAGAAGAAAACGGAATGAAAGGAAGAAGAAGAAGAAGAAGAGGCTAAAAAGGAACTCGAAAATCGACTTCGGTCCGGCGGAAAAATTGATTCAGCGTAGTCTGGAGGGCCGCGGCGAGTACGCAAGAAGAAGAGGAGCCGGGGGCGCGTGTGCGCAGTTCCCTCGACCAACATGTCCGCCCGGCTACTCTAGGTAGTCGTGGTTATGCGGCGCGGTGCGTTGCACACCGTCGTCAGGCGAATCCTCGGTTTACCGTGACTGCGTACGTCCGCGAGACACACGCGTGTCCTCCCATCGGCGACCAAAGGCTAAACCCGGGCCAGGCGGTTGAGTGGTTCGCCTCGTGGTGGGTCGGCTAGCATCATCTAGCTTTTGGTACACGGCTCGCAATTGAGGAAACGACGGTGGCCACGAGGCGGTCCGCGGTGCTCCGGGGTAGAGTGCGGAGCCGCGACAACGTACGGGGGACAGTTGGAGTAGCTGGCTGCTGCTCTGCTCGAGTGGAGAATCGCGGGAGAGCCGGGCGAGAGACAGGGAGAGACAGGGAGAGCCAGAGGCTTACTGGAGGAGTGTGAAACACGAGAGCGGGAAAGAGAGAGGGAGAAGCTTGAGGCAGGCGCGCGTATTGATTCCCGCGTGGCGTTTATAACGGTGAAGTGAGAAAGCTGCAAACCGGAAGACTCGTGCCCGCTTCCTTCTTGCCCGCTGAAAAAGTCAAAGGGGAGAGACGGACCGTGCCAGCCACGTTCCAGCTTTCCTGGCTTTCGAGCTAGCTCCGTGCCACCGTCCGCATCGGCCGCTGCAAAGGTACGTTGTGACCGGTCGGACAAACCGGGTGGACCCCGGCTGTGGTCACTTTGATTTCATTCAGTAAAGAGAGAGCTGTTCAAGAGAGAGAAAGAGAGAGAGAGAGAGAGAGAGAGAGAGAGAGAGAGAGAGTCGGCGACACGCGCGTCTTTCTTCAGACGAGAGGGAGGAAAGAGGGTTGTGTAAGTGTGTTTACGTGTGTGTGCGTGCGTGCGGGTACATGTTGTGTGTATGTTGGTACGAGTCGTGGGAGGGTCGGTTGAAGGTACTCTCGAAAAAGGGTATATCGATCCACTGGTCCGGGACCATTGGCTCTGGCACGCCACCACGAAATCGTGCTTCACTCGACCCTCTTCCCTTTCTTCACTCTTTCTTCCGCTTGTGTTTCCATGTTCTTTCACGTCGTTCCATACCACTGTACCAGCTCTCTTTGTTACCTACTTTTCTTATTCATTCTTGTCTCCTCTTCTGTGCCTCTTTTTGCTCGTTTCATATATATCATATATATATATATATATATATATATATATATATATTTTGTCTTTTATTTCGAGGTTAGGAAGTACATTACTTTGTTCGTTTCTTCTTCCTCCTTATCATTTTAAACGAAAAGATACGCGACCCGTTGCTGCGTATTAGTCGGAAGGATAGCGACAGGTGTCGTTCGATAGACGTAGTAAGGTACACAATGAGCAAGATCTTGCTGGCTGCTGCGATGCTCCTGTTACTCTCGCCCTTAAACGTATCCCTTATCGATCCAGGCCAAGCTACGTTGCCGTACGATCCGAAATTCCGCTCCACGAGCTTCTTCTGCGTCCATTGCCACCTTATCGACCCTACTGGCATCTATTTTTCACGCTCGGAGTCGTTTCGTTTCCTTCTTCCACCGCCTAACACTCTTCAATAATCTTGCAAGTCTTGCAAGTTCGGCTAATCGCACCGTAAGTACCAGTCCAAATAACTGGGCCTGTTCTCTTATTTTGCACGGAGATAGAACCTGCTTCGCTCGGCTCTGCATTATCGCGACATATTAAGGAAGACCCTTTTTGGCGACTCGTTTTTCTTTTTACGTCGTGATTCCTAAGCCGGCCTCTGCACGGGGAAAATCCATAATTAGAATAACGACACCCTTAGGGCGAAACACGGAGAAGCGTATAAATAGCTTTTTACTATCCACCTTCTGTAACTTTCTTTGAAGATAATGGGATCGTTAAACCGGTTATACCTATCCCCGGCTCTTCCAATAAGAATATAAAAATTCCAACGTTACCCCCGGTGTCGCGAGCATTCTTCCTATCTTTTCTCTCCTCGTCTCCAAAAGCGGAAGAGATCATCTGAAGGTGGTGTTCAATCGCGGTATCCGTCCTCATCGTGTGAGGAGTGATTCGACTCCGGTTGGTCAGTCAGGTTCGATTTGACCGGCTTTGTGCTTCTTCGTTTGCTGCGAGAGTCCCTTCTTGCGTCTTCAAGATCGATAGAATGTGAAACGGAAAGCGATGGTAACGAAGTTCAGAAGAACCAGTTGAATGGTCGACGAATTCTTTCCTCGGGGCGTAGCGTTCGGTATAGGTTCTAACTTTAGTGCATCAGCGCTCGAAACAATATTCTCTGTGCGCGGCTAATTCCTAGGGAGTTTTATAGACACTAATTTCTTTCCATTCTCCGAGGGGAGCTTCTTCCTTTTATAGCTGCGAGCTGCTTCGGAAAGAAACTGTACTTACCGCGGGAATGTGTGCGCGCGCGTTCGTTCTGGAACAGAGTTCCGCGTCGCGACTTTGTTTATTCATGTCAAATGCACTTTGCTCAAAATAAATAATGAACAGGGGGGAGACTTTATGCGGAAGAAGTTTCAAACATCCTCTCACGCAACTTTTCGGCCGCATTAAATATCTGAAAACGAGGACGTTTCGCGCAACGTGAAACGCGAAGTTTCTACTCTCGTGCAATTATTTTGAGCGAGCGTTACTACTATAAAGGGTCTTAAAGGATCGTATGTTGAAGTAATTGAAGTAATTGAAGTCCCACGTTTCTGGAACGGACGTTAATCACTGAATGATTAAGTTTTGAGGCGAACATGAAAGGAACACGTATTACCAAGTAACAGCCAGGTTAATGAATTCAGGAATAAATGAAAAAAAAAAAAAAAAAAAAAACAGAAAAGGCATTCAAAGGTATATACTTTTAAATAATTCTCACGTATTGTTTTTAGCAAGCAACAGTTGCTCGACAGTTTCAGAATGTTGAGCGAAACGAAGATATCTTATCTTTAACCGCCTTGCGCTGGCAACTGATTGCGGACCGTAACGAGTGACCGAATCGTGTCTAGTAATTCGCCGCTTTTAGATAGAAATGATTGAAAAGTAATAAATTTATTGCTTGTTCAGCCTATTTTGTTTCAGTTAAATATACCTGATATTATACATAAACTGAGAAAATATTACAACATTGGGGACAACACAACTGAGAAAATATTACAATTTTGGAGACAACTTAACTGAAAAAATATTACAATTTTGGGGACAACTTGACTGAGAAAATATTACAACACTTAAATATACCTGATATTATGTATAAACTGATTTATATTATAATATTACATATAAACTGAGGAAATATTACAATTTTGGGGACAACTTAACTGAGAAAATAAAATTTTAGGGACAACACTTAAATATTACCTGATATTATATATAAACTGATTATAATATTATAATATTATATATAAACTGAGGAAATATTACAATTTTGGGGACAACTTAACTGAGAAAATATTACAATTTTGGGGACAAATGGCACGCCATTCCAGCGCAGGAGGTTAAAGTAAAAGTAATTGCCCGCAAGATATTTTGGGCAAATGTTAACTGCACGCTTGTCGTTCGAAGGACGAACCAGGAGGAGGAAATACCTTTGGAATAGTGGAAATTTGACGAAGCAAGTGTGTGAGAAAGAGAGAGGAAGTCGATTGAGTTATCATCCGGAAGGTGACTGATATCACATGGACCAAACGGCGATCGAACCGCCCTTACGACAAAGATTTTGCGCAGTAGTGGGTACCCCCTTTTATTTAACGACGGCACACACACGTCCTCGCGCAGTTTGAGACCGCGCTCGTGTCCCCCCGTGAAGTCGTCGTCGTCGCCTTCCTCGTCCTCGGCCGGGAGAACGAAAATCGTGTGCCGCGATGTTGGGCGTTAAGTGGCGTGTACGACGTTGTTAAGTTACGCTTGGCGTGAGTCGGTGTAGTTAATCTCGCGTGCCTCCTCGTGGACAGTTTTTTTTCAGTTCACTTTTTCTCTGTCTCTCTCTCTCTCTCTCTCCTTTCTCCCTCCTCGCTGTAACGAGCCTGTTGTGCCTCGCCGCAAAAATTCCGCCGATTCTGTGCGAGATACCAGCGCGAATTGTTCGAGCGCTTTGTAGATGGTGTTTGTGATCAGGGAATCAGGCCGTTCGAATCAGTTGCCTGAATTGTTTGGTAAATTACTGGATGCTTTCGAGATTTCAGTTGGCTTTATATATCTGTGTCGTTGAAGTCGAGCATGCAGCTATTAGGGGCTCGAGTGTTCGAAATTTTGCAAGTTGATTATTCGGCGCTTGAGTATTTGAACAGTATGAAACGGTGGGGGGATTGTGATATCGAATTTGATTTGTGGAATTGATCAAGGGTATTAAAGAGGCTATGATATTGAAGTTTATGCAGTGGGGGATTCAGGATCAGTGTTCGTGTAAATTATGCAGTTGGAATTTTTATATTCAGAAAAGTATGAAAATGTGTAAAAGTGTACAATTACACGTGGTGAGGAGGAAATGATGATTATTGAAAAGTCATGATCAAAATATCAAATATAGCTAATCTTTGGTATATTAAAAGAAAGTAATATTGATATATATATATATATATATATATATATTAGACGAAAAAATAAATTTACAAATTAAGCAAAAATTGATTTTTGATGCTGATAGGGTTTTAAGAACTTCAATATTATTTTCGAATAATAAAAGCGATCGAAATATTTAAATCTATTTGGCGTGTGTGTTTGTGTGTTTGTTTTAGATAAATTATACAAAACAGCTTGCAATTGTTGAGTGATCAAAAGGACAGTGCCCCTCGAGCTTTATCTAATATTGAAAGCTGCTTTGCTTAAACGCTGACGTTTCCCGATGGAGATGTCTGCAGAGTCAAGTGTCCGGGAAGCTTTGCTCTTTGCCTGTCGAAGCCAAACGTCTACGCAAATTTTCGAATTTTCACGTAGGAGCTTTAACGTTCATCGATTCTTTCAAGAATTCAAATTTAAATTCTTCTCTCTCTATTTCTCTCACTCAGAAGAAAGCACGTTCAATTGATCATAAAACGGAAAGACTGGATCAATATTTTTGCCACGAATCTTTTAAAAAGAGTTTCCACAAAAGTAGAAAGTTTTATTTTTCACGGAAATTCGGATTTTTTGATGAACTTTGGATGTCTTCCATATTTGCACTCTTATCTCATATTTTCCACAAATTTTCCTTAGTTTTAGAGATTTCATAGCACGATTCTTTGTATAGTGGTTTCTCGATGGGGCTGTTGACGAGCAACCCCGTTATACACGTTGCCGTGACGCTCGGTTTCGTGGGGTTTCGGTGTATGGCGGATTGCTCTCCAACAGTTGCGTCTTTAAAGCCTCGTCACTCAGAAACAATATCACATTTACGTAACATTCTTAATGCGCAACTAAATATTATTTACATTTTCAACACAAGGTACAAAATAGAACATTTAAATTTCAAAGTTTGCGACTTGAAATAAGTATTATTTATTATCTCGTCACTGACGCGACTAAATTAAAAATCTCACCGAGTATATCTCTCGCGTGCTAACGCGGTTGTCTCGATTTTGTTTCAGGAGAGCGCGAGTGGATAATCGGTGGACCAGAATGAGAGAAGTGACTCAGGTCTACTCGAGCAGGGACCCGACGGCCCTTCGCACGAGAAATGATTTTTAGAAGGTATCAATTCCAACACGCCATTATATACATGTACCACGCGTGTATGTGCCTCTGTCATTCGAATGACATCGCGAGAAACTCTCCTTCTAAGTGTGCCCAGAGAATTATGTACATAGGCTGGAAATTACTCTGGAAATACGAGTGAATCTGCATGGCATGCCATCAGCTCATGTTCCCCACCTCCTCTCTTCTTTGCAATTCAACGCGATATTTTCTGTCCGCCAGACGAGCGTTACAGATCCTGCTCGTGCTTCGAATAATCAATTAAACAACCGTTTCGTTTGCATTCTGACTTCACTTTGATAGCAAGCGTCTAACGAAACGTGGTCCGGTTCAGTCGTCGAGAAACGACGATCGAAATTCTTATCTATATCGAGTAATCCGCGAGACCCGTTTCGATTTTGGACTCTTGCAATCTGTATTTAGTGTTTTTTAGCGTCTCAGTAGACACTCTAATACTATGTTTTAACATAGCTAACTGTCCTGTAACCTCTTCTCTTCTTTTCTCTCTCTCTTTCTTTTTCAAGGAAATATTTATAATCTGTCTGTTTTTAATTTAGGATGTATACGGAATTAGAGTTGGAAGTTAGGAGAGGTTTTTAGAAATTTGGGAGTTGTTAATTCGGAGGTGGACTCTCCAGTCCAGGAGATTGCATGAACGATGGCGCTTCGTGATAGCAGGAGGAAGTCCTTTGGGGGAATATGACAGTTTACCCTTGCACGTGCATCATTATCATTATGCTGCGCGCATTTCCTCTAGAAAAACGTTCCACTGGCAGAGAAGCACCGCCAGGGGCCGATTGGCTGTCCACTCGAGGAGCGTAGCGACGTTGTTTATAAGCTTGTATCAAGCTGCACGGGGATGTAATAGACTAATAAGAAGAACTTCCACTAGCTAGAGTAAACTCAAAAACTCCCGGCGCATCGGGAGAGGCCGTACGAAATTCTATGTAACTTCCATCCCTTTTCTTTCTCTCACCTGCCCAAAAATAGCACAGGGAATAAGTTTGCAATCTTAGTAAGTGAACCAAAAATTGTTTAACCTCTTGCCACGCACGTCGAGAATTTTTTGTTGCAACATTTTCACATTTGTAATATTCTCTCAGCCTTAAGTATATTTAAGTAAAACAAAATAGGCAAAGACAAGTGACGAATTTACTACTTCTCAGTAATTTCTATCCAGTGACATCATACCGATCCAGTTCTAAAAGAAAGAAAGCGACGAATTGTTGTATACAATTTGGTCACTCGTTACGGTCCGCAATCAGTTGCCAGCGCAAGTGGCTAAAAGCTATCCTCTCTCCCCTAAAATTACAGTTCCTTCTTTCTTCTTTCTATATTAAATTTTTTAAACGTCGAAGATATTGAAAAAGTTGCAAAACACTGTACAATTAAATAATCTAAATTTCCATGATCTGACATGAATTGTTAGAGTATTATCTGTAATCCAACTGCCATAAAGATACTTGAGGATTATATCTTCGTGGAGATGCCACGAGCAACCAAAAGATTTCTCCTCGTTGCAGTGTCATCGCGAGAGTGATCCCTTCTTCTAGAACTAATAATTTTGCTCAATCTTTCGCGAATTGTCATCTCCTTTCTCTACCCTAATCGAGATTACTCGACGAATTAGACTCCCCCATGCACGCAGGAAGGAGGCCAGCCTCCTTTCTAGGGGAGAGTCCATGAAAGGAAGGAGCCGGGTCAAGGTTATACCACCGACAGCCGCACGCGGTTGAGGATTTCATTGATTCTTAATGAGCTAACGCGAGCTTGACACAGAATCTGTCGTATGAATAGTACAAATCTCCTCCCACCCTCTCTCCTCCCCCTCCCCCACGATTGAATTGAAGACCGAGACATTCGGTCGGTGATGGACGTCGGTTATGAGATTCCTGGCATAATTCTCGGTGGCCCTAGGTCAACTGTGATTGCGCACAGCCACGTGCGATCGATTACTCGGCTACCGTAAAGAGAGCTGAAAGCACGGAGGCGTTTTGTTTCGGCCCTTGCCCACCTGATGATTGAAATATATCCATCCATCCTGCGGTTGCACGTCGTACCGATCTCTTTCTGACGCTCGTTCAGAACGGTGATTAGGCTAGGTTAGGGTTCGAGACACGGTCTCTTTCCCTTCAATTGGATACGATTTGTTTGCAACTGTTTGAACGATTTTTTTTTTTTTTTTTTTTTATGTCTTTCAAAGAGTTAAACCATCGTCCGAGTTAAATTAGAATCAAGGAGGACTAGTTTTGCAGAGTTAATAAAGAGATAACTCTGAAGCATGTGCACGTAGAACTCGAAGACACACGCCAGTTTATTAACCAATTTGCAACTGATTGCGGACCATAACGAGTGACCAAACCGTACACGATAATTCGTCGCTTTCTTTCCGAACTCGTATCGCCCGGATAGAAATTACTGAGAAGTAATAAATTTATTATTTACTTTGCCCGGGTTATACTTAAATATACTTAAAACTGAGGATTCTGAAACATTGCAATTCTAGGGACAAAAAAAAAAAAAATCTCGACGTGCGTGGCCACGTCAATCCAGCGCAAGAGGTTAATAGGACTTGGGATCAAAAAAAGACATGGGGCATTAGGTACAGTGATGATAATCACACGGCGTCACGCGGAATTTTACCGGGTGTATTTACCGAGATTAATGTCGTGTGATTTATAGAGAATTCCAACGGGATGGCGATATCAGAAGAAATATGCCAGGGGGAGTATCAGACACACGGGGAGAGAGTGACCTAATAACTTCATCCAGCAGCGATCCAGTCGATATCAGGGCGTGTTAATTTATTAATGGCGAGAGGATCCATCCCAGATGATCGAGCGATTTTAATTTGGCACGCGATATGCTGGCGGCCTCGTTCTACATTCCCTCCCAGCGGGTATCTTCTTCGTTCTTCTGCGTACCTGCCTCCCGAAAATAAACGTCGCCCGCGCTGAGGTTCTCCGATCGATTATCGAGGCGTTTCGACACTTACACGTTCCTCTCCCTTTCCAGCCGGGTTCAGATGAATTTTTAATAACGTGGCGCTGCAGACCTGATTAAATCCAGGCTCATTAATTAATCGCGGTTTTTCCGCGTGCGTGATGGCACGTTGTTCCCAATTGACGCCTCGGCCGCCTAGGGAATTTTGTTTATCGGGCGTTCTTTTTTTTTTTTTTTGCTCTGATTTAACGACTAACTGATTGCGGACCGTAACGAGTGACCAAAATCGTATATACAATAATTCGTTGCTTTCTTTTTGAACTCTCTCGTGTCGGTATGATATCAAAATAGATAGAAATTATCGAGAGGTAATAAATGTTTTATTTGTTTCGTCTGGGTTATACTTGAATATACTGAAAACTGTGGAAATATTGCAATTTTGGGACAAAAAGTTCTGGACGTGAAGAGAATTAAGAACTCGAAATCTGGTTTGGAACCGGTGGAAGTTTGAACGTTCCGAAAAATTGGAGAATATAAGTATTATATAACAATTGGAAATTTATACAAGTACGATGGAATTAATCCGGGAGATGTTGACACTTTCAGTAGTTCAAAAACGTAAGAATGATGAAAATTAAGAAATTCCAAAATCAAGTTGATTGATCGTCAGTGAATCTATCGTTTCGCACGCACGAAAATGATTCAGTTGGTCGAAAGCAGGAACATTCCAAAAAAAAATTAGGGAAGGAGATCTTAAAAGTTCGAGTATTTCAAAAACGACGAAGATTAAGAAATTCTCAAATTTGATGTCAGTCGAATTGACTCGGTGAATCAACAGTGAAAATGATTCAGGATTCTTGGAAAGGATATGCTCGTTGAAAGTTAAAGACAGTACGCCATAATTTCTGCAAAAATGCGCCGTTAAAGGCGCCGTAAGGGGAGAATGACAGCACTGACCGAGGGTTATGTTAAAAGTTTCCAAGCAGGCGATGGTGTATGGTTGCTCATAGGTGTCAGGCTTCAGGATGCCCAGAGTGTGTGGCAAAGATTATATGGTATGTGGCAGGGGCATACAGCCTCCCTCCCTCCCTCCCCCATGGTACGTACGTATCGATCGATCTGTCCTGCTTTCCCAAGGGGGTAAGAAAGGGGGTGAGAGGGCGACTCCTGGCATCCTTAGCATCGACAAAAATTTGCGACTACTACGGGGCTGCTTTGCTAACAAAGTGCATTAGCCGTACGGCGCAACAGCCCTTGCTTGGAAGCCTTTTAGCTACGACGTGTTACGTAACGGTGATTGCTTTTGATAGCGTTGTGTGTTGTCGTCGGTGGGTGCCGAGGGTGTACGAAGATTCCGAAATTCCCCGTCCCATCCATTTCACCCTTCGCCCCTCGTCGCCCATTAATTAATTCTTGCGGTCAGGTTTCCCGCTTCTCCAGAAGAAGCTGATTTACCGGCAAATTTTCGCGCGAATTTTCAGAATTTTCACCAGAATATGGAAATTGTCGAGATTCGAAAATCGTTTCACGATTTTTTTGTCGGGCAGTTTCTGAGAAATATCCATAAAAGTCTCTAGTCTCAGAAGATAGTCTCTAGTTCGCGAAATTCTTTTCTCCTGCCGAATTTGGCGAATTTCCACTCCCCCCGACTCCCGCTTCTTTCCACTAATCGGCAGTCGAATTTCAGGAAGAGGGCATGACGCACCGAACTCATGCAGTGGCGAAAACACGTGCGCATCAAGTACGGTGGTCGAGTCGGTGTCGGTCAAGGGCAGCGGGAGCGGGAGCAGGTGCAGCTGCAGGTGCGCGTGGTGCAGCTGCAGCGGGAAGGGGGCGCACGACTCAGCTACGTCTGTCATCAGCCTCAACTCTCGTCGACGGCTCGCCGCAGCTGCAGCGCAGCAGCCATGCTCTGCTGCGGCCGCAGAAAAGTGAGTAACCAAGAAAAGCATCGTTCGAAACCTAACCCTCTCCCTCCCGAGGGTTGCATGCCACTTGCTTGCCTCGCTATGGAAACACAGGGACTCATCGTGGATGGGTTCGAGTTGCGAGATTGAGGCAGCTCTGAGACTGTGGATTATTAGATTACATTTGTAAACTATTGAAAATGAAAAGTGAAGATGTTGCGAAAACGTGACAAATCTCTGTCAAGTTCTAGTTTTCTTTTTTTTTTTTAATTGTATTTCCAGAAACGAGAATTTTCATTGAAATCCACAGCCTGAGCAGTCCAATCAGCAGAGTTGAAATTTTGTTTGATTTTCTTGCAATTCTCCTGGGATTTCTGGCGATTAAATTTTTGACCAAATTGTGAAGACAATTGTGAACGTGATTTGTTTTTGGTTCCCAAACTGGTGACAGTTACGAGTCAAGAAAAAAATGATCGTGGATTTATAATTCGCAACCAACGTACGTTGAAATTGTCACAGTCTAGACTTAGACTGGTTCGAAAATAACAACTTTGAGTATTAAATTCTATCTGGTTCTTGACGAATCTATGTTCTCGAGGACCTCTGTCATTGTTCCTAAGAAAATAACAAGGTTTCAACGTTTAGTTTAACCGGTGATCAGTTTCTTTAAGTTCTCCCCCTTTGATTCTTAACGACTAACGAGAGACCGCAAACCCAGCACGGCAAACAAAATTACCGGGCACAAAGGAAATCCCAGTTCCTCCCCCCGGGGGGGAAGGAAAGGAGCTTGTAGTTTTCTTTTCAAACCTCAGCCGAAAAATTTAATTAATGTTTAGAACGGTAAATTAACGCTGGCGCATTGGTTTGGCAGACTTTCTTTGTTCTTTCACACCACCGTCGATCATACCACGAATTCTCTCTTTGATGGTGTCGACCGTTCAAGTTCTATTAAACGACGTTATACAGAAACGAAATTATAGGATCCAAATTTTGTCAATCTGGCTAATGCTTTTTGTCATTGGGCCACTCCGATAGACACTGATTGATTTGGAAATTCTTCCTCTGCAAGTTCGAAGATTGGAAAAGTCCAAAATGAGAGGTTTTAAAAATTAGAGAAATTAGACAGAAAGAATTCTGTTGAATTGGAAAGTTCAAAAATTACGAAAGTCTACGCAGAAGACTCGAAATTGGAAATTCTTTCTCTGCAAGTTTAAAGTTTGGAAAAGTCCGGAATGGGAGGCTCCAGAAATTAGAAAAAGAATAGAGAAACCACACAAAAAGAATTCTGTTGAATTGGGAAGTTCAAAAGTCACGAAAGTCTACGCAGAAGATTCGAAATTGGAAATTCTTTCTCTGCAAGTTTAAAGGTTGGAAAAATCCAGAATGGGAGGCTCCAAAAATTAGAAAAAAATAGAAAAAAGAATTCTGTTGAATTGGAAAGTCCAAAAATCACGAAAGTCTACGCAGAAGACTCGAAATTGGAAATTCTTTCTCTGCAAGTTTAAAGTTTGGAAAAGTCCGGAATGGGAGGCTCCAGAAATTAGAAAAAGAATAGAGAAACCACACAAAAAGAATTCTGTTGAATTGGGAAGTTCAAAAGTCACGAAAGTCTACGCAAAAGATTCGAAATTGGAAATTCTTTCTCTGCAAGTTTAAAGGTTGGAAAAATCCAGAATGGGAGGCTCTAAAAATTAGAAAAAAATAGAAAAAGAATTCTGTTGAATTGGAAAGTCCAAAAATCACGGAAGTCTTCTACGCAGAAGATTCGAAATTGGAAATTCTTTCTCTGTGCAAGTGTAAAAGTTGGAAAAGCCCAAAATGATGAGATTCTGAAAATTCGAGAAAAACTTCTATCGAATTTGACGAAATTACCAAAATTACGGAGATGCCGTAACGAAGTTGCCATCTTCAGCAATAAGAATCCAAGTTTCGTGGGGTAGTAAACAAGAGGACGATTGCTTGACGTATAACCCCCCCGCGTGTCTCCAATTACCCTGCTCAATTTACACTGGCTGCGTTCGTCGAACCCGCTTGGGCACGATTGCATCCGTGAAATCGGATTAATCGGGTTAACGTCACGTGCTCTCGCGTGCACGGTTCAGTTGCACAGCCCTGCCACACACCACGTGGTCAATGTTTATTTAGTATCGGCACGATGATCAGAGCATTCGGTCTCCTTGGGAACCGAATTGGCCCCCTTGTTTAATCTCAGATGTAATTTTAGCGCGTTTCACCCAGGTAATGAGAAAGTTGAGGAACGGAGTTTCGCCAAGTAATTAGCAGAGTTTTAATCTGTCAACCTGGCCCGCAAGGAGGCGGAGGATCATTTTAGAAGTATCTTGTACGAACTACGTGAAAAAAAAAAACGGTGGGCGAACGGTGGTTTTAAGGACTTTGCCGCGACAAGACTGTGGATTTTTCTGTCAGCGGTTTTCGAAACTTCGCGGCTGCTGTATTTTTCATTCGCGATGCGTCGCGCGAGAAATTCGAAACGGGAGGAGTTTTAAAAGTCTCGGAGAGAGAGAGAGAGAGAGAGAGAAAGCGGAAAGAATCGAGGAGACGATGTTTTCCAGAATTTGGAAATACTGGAAATAAATAGATGTTCCAAAATTGTGGAGATTGCGAAAACGAAACTCGTCCCGAAGCCAAATCCAAAATCGGAAGATCGTGAAACTGGAAACGCGTTCGAAATGGAAGAGAAATCCGAAACGAGGAAACCAGCCTATTCCCGCCATTTCATCAGGAGAAACAGAATTCTCCAAAATATTTTCTTCCGCGTGGAATTTATTCGCCGACGCACAATCGTCGGGATTCGCACGCATTTTTGGATTTCAATATCCTTATTGATATTCCAAGTGAAATATCAAATTTTCGGTGAACGCGCGTTACGTGGAAATCGAAAACACAGTTCGGATATACGGCCCGTGTATATGTATCGGCCCTTTATAAATCAATATCGCGATACGGAGCGGAACAGCTCGGCTTTTATCATATATATTTGTCACGCTCCCGCCCACAAATATCCGGCAGCTTGCCATTATTTTCTATTCTACTCGATGATACGGGACCAAACCGAATAAACGCGTGCAACTCCGCCATTGATTTCTCGTCCAAATCGTCCTACCAACTGTCGACGATTATTATTATTTACCTCGTGTGTTCCTCTGATGTCTCTTCTGTATGTCAGAGACATTGAAACACCGAGACACGTGTGTCTCGTAGCTCTCCGTTTGCGCTGGCAAACTGATTGCGGACCATAACGAGTGACCGAACCGTATCTGCTAATGACTCGCCGCTTTCGGACAGAAATTATTGAGAGGTAATAAATTTATTACTTGCTTCGCCTATTTTGTTTCACTTACATGTACTTATAACTGAGAATACATCGTAATTTTGAGGGCAAAAAGTTCTCGATACGCGTGGCACGTCATTCCAGCGCAAGTGGTTAAATACTCGTGTATTTAGTGGCGAAAAACTAAATAAATGAATGTGAGTATTAAATATACCGAGCGGGGAAATTTGAAATGCTTTTTTTCTCAAAAATTGGCTTTGTCGAGAAATCCTATTCTCACTACGGCGATATCGATGGAGTGATTCGTTAAAATTTGATAGACACGGATTGAAGCGTTGAAAAAATAGGTCGAGAAAAGTTTCGATAATTTTACATCTAGATAAAACTCCACTGGTTGTGGATCAGCTCTTAAAAATTATCTTGGTGAAAGTTTCGTGTGATTGTGGAAATTTTAAAAATTTTATAAAAATGACGCGTAACGTTTTCTTAACGTTGAATAGGCACATTACTCACGTGCAGTGAATTTCTCGTTTCACGATTGGTAACTGACCAGTTGGTCAAATAGATCAAAAGTCGATAATTTTACATTCCGGATCAACTCTCAAAAATCATACTAATTGGGTTGAAGTTTCGAAAATTTTTAACGCAACGCTATCCTTGTCCAGATTGCGAATCTTAACACTGGATACACGTCACTGGCGTGCAGTGAGTTTCTCGTTTCACGGTTGGCAACTGACCAACGCTAAATTGATGGCAGCGCCAAATTCAAATTCGACGTAGGGGAAAAAAAAGGGAAATTCCACGCGAAACGAAAATAAAACAACAACAAAAAACCAGAACAGCTCGAACAGTGATAAATCCAACGATAATCCACCGTGAAATTATGCCGCTGTCCTTCGATTTCGCCCTTCTCCCCGGTTTCCTCGGCGCGCGTCTGCGACGCGGGGCCGATCTTTTGAAAACGAGTCATGTGCACAAGTTCAACGGGAAGCCGAAGACAATGGACGGACAGGGCGGGAAAAGAAAAGACGGCGCCCGCCCGTGGCACGGCTACGCCGCGTCATTTTTATATTGTTTCCCCCTCCCTCCCACATCCCCCTTTGAAAACTGCGCCACGGTACCGCCTATGGCCTGGAAACCGTTTCATTCCAGCATTTCTCTCTCTCTCTCTCTCTCTCTCTCTCTCTTTTTCTCTCTCTCTGCAGATTTCATCGTCTATTATTTCACGTTTATTATCTGCCGCGTTTACGCTTTATTAAACCGACCGCGTCGCTGATTAAGTTTTATCAACCTTGGGGTGTCCTCGTTTTAGGTTAAGACGGGGGATAATTGTGTTTCCCCGCTGGCTCTCACGGACAAATGGTCCTTTCCTAGGGAATTTCGTGCTGTTTCTCACGGAGGGTATTTCGTTGGCTCGGTGTTTGCCGTTTGTGGCGAACGAAGCGAACTTGATCACTAGAAATTTTTCGAAATCGACTGTTTCAGTCGAAAGTTTCGCGACGGAACTCAGAAATTTTTGGTTACACTTATATTTTTAGTTACTTTCAATCCGGTTATGCATCTGTTAAAAATTTTCGGCGTCTTCCAGTTGGCTTCGTAGCGCCGCGTTTGATCAAAAGCTCATGCTGCCCTGTTGTACAGGGGTAATATACATATATATATATATATATATATATATATATATATATATATATATATATATATACTTTGACCTGATCTTGGTAAATATGCCAAGGGTTAAACGCGCACCACGGCATCCAGCGAATATCGAGCATGTTCCCGGAACCACGTTCCATGGCGAGTTCGGCAACTTTTCACCGTGCTAACGTGAAACGGCGTGCTCACAGCGGCTCTGTGTGAAGTCTCTCCCTTCGCTAGGGTGGAAGGAGAAAGAAAGAAAGAGAGAGAGAGAGTGAGAGAGAGAGAAAGAGAGTGTTAAAAGTGCTACACTGGCACAAAGAGAGGGGACACTCCCTTCGCCCAGGCATCAAAAGCATCGCGACAGTGTGAAGGGGATCTCCCTCTCTGTTACCAACCTAAAGCTCAAAGCGTTCAATTTCAACGCTTCTGCCGGAATTTTCTCTCCCGGTCGGTGTTCCCTTCTTGACGGAATATTCTGATCAACTTATTAATCCCTTTAATACGAAGTTGGCCACTCTTTGCCTTTTTTGTCTTTATGTGCATTCGTCGTGTTGGAAACAGAGAGATTGATTTTTTTTTTGGTAATTTTCGTGCTGTTTCAGTGTTAAAACATCTATTTTCACATTGTGGCCGGTTCGGCGATGAGATACTTTTTTTTATTGATATGTTTTTCAAATTTCTTAGAATAAATCGGACGGAGAGAGAGAAAAATAGATTTTCCCGCGATAGGACGGTTGTAGGGCGACGCTAGAGGAAAAATAAGACGCTAATGGCGGCGAGAATAGCCAAATGTCGTGGCAACGACGAATAAAACTGTTGCGGGACGAAAAGTGGCTCGCGGACAAGTTTATTTAAATTCCACTAATGACGTCATTAAAATAATAAACGATGTCGTTTAGGCGACTCTGCTGTTCTGCACGGTTAGAAACTCCCTAGGGAAACTTTCTCCTCGTCCCGCCCCTCCTCCTTTCATCCCACCCCTACCCGCATACACGTCATTTGCTGCCCAAAACTTCCGCCAGAATTTGATTCCATTTTTTTCCCTTTTCGATTTTGTGCTGTTCAACGAGAAAGTGAGAAAGAAACGATTGAAAACGTTACGTTATTATTATTTCACAAAATACGTACAGCAGTTAAAAAGGAATTAAAAATCATAAATGTTTGGGAGAAATTTTGTCGAATCGAATAGTTATATTAAATATGATAGATCCTTCGAATTTTTGAAAGTGTACGATGAATCTTCATTCTTTGAAGGTTCGATTGTTATTTTAGCCTTTTGTCGTTCTAGAGATCTCTAGGATTACTCCGGTGACAAATTTGACCTCGACGACAAGAACTAGATAAACCAGACCATTGTAAATGCCCGTTTCCGATTTCACGTATATATATTTCCATAAATACGGCGTGTAGATTTCCGGAAGCCGGCTTTACGTTCCTTCCGCGTATCACGCGTGTCGGCAGCCTCGAATATTTTGCATGCTTCCGCGAAAACTCGACGGTCGTACTCGTGTTGCAGTTGGAGTGCATTACGTGCGATCGAGCACGCGATCCGGATGTTTCGTAAGGATGTTTCGCGGTACAACCGGTGTCTCGAAAGTAATCGTTGTACCAGCTTCTGAAACAGTTCTAACTGCTGCTTTTCTATAATTTTATCACTAGATTTTTTTCAAATTTTATAATTTAGTCTTAGATTTTCATTTTCTCAAATTCTATAATTTTAGTCCTAAATTTTCAGTTTTTCAAATTCTATAATTTTATTCCTAAATTTTCTGTTTTTCAAATTTTATAATTTTATTCTTAGATTTTCAGTTTTTTAAATTCTATGATTTTATCCTTAAATTTTCATTTTTTCAAGTTCTATAATTTTAGTCCTAGATTTTCATTTTTTCAAATTCTAGTTTTATTCCTAGATTTTCATTTTTTTAAATTCTACAATTTTATTCCTAAATTTTCATTTTTTTAAATTCTATAATTTCATTCCTAAATTTTCAACTTTTCAAATTCTATGATTTCATTACTAGATTTTCAATTTTTCAAATTCTATAATTTTATTCCTAGATTTTCACATCCTGCAATTTATAAAATAAATTTTTTCAAAGCTGTAAAATAAATTTTCGTAGCCAACTCTAAATTTCTTGCGAGTCCGAAACCGTATCACAAGTCGCGAAATTCTGCAGTCCCCAAGTTTTCGTAATACAAAATGTTGCAGAAATTCGCGAGAATTTGCAATTTCAAACTCTCGGCGATCCAAAAGTTTTACGCCCGCATAAAATTCACAATTACGGCATAAAATTCTGAACACGTACGCAAATACGTGCGTAATGTTGAAAACGAAACTCTCTCGTTTCAGTTCGCGGTTTTAATTTTTAATGAATTGAAAAATGGGAAATTTATTATTTACACCGAGAGAAGTTGTCATTTCTCCAAGAATATTGGCTTGTACCAATGTTTATTAAACACATAATAATTCCGAGTTTGATTCCATACTTATAAATATGCCTCGAATATGGGGCACGCGACATTATATTTTCGTCTGTAACGAGTTCTCCATTGAAAATCTGTATTTAGATTCCATTCTCCTTATAACGCGGTTAGTTGTACAACCGATGTGCTGCAAATTTAGACGTGATCCGACTGTCTTTCACGTATGATAAATCATTCAGTCGCGACCCAGATCTCTTTTTTGGAACACGTTAAAATGCAACAATACTCGAAGGAAAGATATCGAGTGATATAATCGTATCCTATGTTAAACATCTATCTTGAATAGAATAGTCAATTGTACGCGAGAAACTACTATGTCAAAAATGTAGAAAGAATTTTTTTCGCGCGAGCTGCCAGTGTTGAGAAAATTGGCGTCGAAAATTGAGGGGAGGGGGAACGTCGCGCGAGCCCCTCCCCTTCCTTTAAAACAATTTTTCTCAAAAATAACACGTTCTACGAAAAAATGTTATTCCACATTTCTCGTTCTATATTTCGCAAACTTTAATTTGGCTTTTCAACGAACCGTCTATCCTTTTTTTTTTTTTCTTCTTTTATTAAAAAGATTTACGCGGAGACGTAACGAAGAATAGCTCTATATTATCCTAGTAATAAGTCGAACGATCTCGTAGAACGTGTCTGTTGGAAATAATTGCCAGCAAAAGTAATCACCCTTTCTTTTTTTTCGCCCATCGATAACGCTGGCCTATTACAGTCCGTCCATTCTCCATCGATATCAATAGCACTGCTATCGATCAGGGACACACGACGTAGTAATAAATTCCTACGTAGTCATTGCATAATGAACGTGTCGTCCTGCTCCTCTTTTTTTTTTCTTTTTTTTTTCTCTTCACAGTCGGTTGGCCGATATTCGAGGGTACAGTTTATTATTTTACAGTCAATTGGCGCGTTAAATGTTTCAAGAGCTGTCGTTGAGCTGTTAAAAACATTCTCCTTCGACGCGCGTTTCTTGAACAAAATTTCCACGAGAAAGAAATAGACAGGAGAATTTAACGAGGAGCTTTCGAACAATTTATAATTGAAATTACAACGTAAAAGAACCTTTTTATCTTCTTCACTTTTCGCTGGCAACCGATTGGCGGACCATAACGAGTGACCGAACCGTAATTCGTCGCTTTCTTCTTCTTTTGAACTCGTCGGTACGATATCACTGGATAGAAATCATTAAGAAGTAATAAACTTATCGTTTGTTTTCCCCTTATTGTTATTTGTTTTGTATTTAAATATACTTAAAATTGAGAAAATGTTGCACTCTCAGAAATATCGTACGTAGAATTTACGTGTGGTTTAGTTTTCTCGCGACAACAATGTTGCTTCGCGCGAATCTTCCTGCGAAAAAGCCCCGGAGGCGTCCGATTCGAGCTACCTTACTTCCACGTAGATTTAAATATTAGATTGCCATTCCGAGAAAGAGGTACCACCACTTTACATCGCAATCCGGCGATTCGCTTCGCTACAACCAAGTCTCTACCAGCCCTTATTTACGAAGAATTCTTTCTTCTTTTCTATCCTGTTTCCGCGGGAATTTATTCGGCTAGAAATACCACGGGACACTCGATAAACGTTATACTTTATACACGCGTTGATAAGATATCGAACGTTATTTAACTATCGAGTAAAATGTTTGATATTGAACGTATTAAACTCGAATGATGCATCTTCTTTTCTCTTCACTGCTTATTCGTCTCTTTTTTCCTTTTTGCTTTCTTATTTGAAGAGAAATGTTTAACTAAATGGTCGAGCCTTATATCTTATCTGTCGATAACCTCTTCGAGGTTATATTCCGCGATGTATCTCCTAGGCATTAAGATTGATAAGAAATATTTGAAAGTCTGGCGAGAAATTTCGAATTAATTTCCACGCGCCTGCTCGTGTAATGTCAAAAAGTTTACCAAGAATGAAAATTGAAACTCCGGGCGGGGAGTATGTTATTTCCGAGATCTCGTCGATCGAGCAAAGTTCGTCGTCATCGGGGACAAGAAGACCTTCTCGGCGAGGCAGTTGGAATTCGAGACAATAGGGTGAGCCTTTTTTCAAAGGGAAAAATTGGAAGAATAGGGTGAAAGGAGGGAGGAAGTGGCGGCGGTCGGGAAGAAGGAAGGTTGGACCAGTGAGTAATATGCAGAAGGTCTCGACCATCCTTTGATTTCAATAGATCGGCCAATGAATGAACGAAGGAGCCCTCCGTTGTAACACGTTAATGAATAGCCGTCCATCTTAACGCGGCTCTAATGCGAAATCAATATCTAATTATCTTTCGCTGGCCTCCGCGAGCCCTTTTTGCCTTTTCCGTTCTCTCGCCGTTGTTTCCAGCAATTGATGTCCCTTATCGAGAGAAAAATTGCCTGGAATCGTTGTTGCCAACCAAACAAATAACTTGGTGAAATAGATGGAACAGTACGTGAATATTAAAAAAAAAAAAAAACGTGTGAACCAGAATAGGCTCTCCCCGTCTCTCCCTGGCTCTCCTCGATCCTCCCCGATTGTTTCTCATTAATTTTGTATTTAAAATGAAGAATTCAACTTACGAAAACGAATACCGTGCCACTGAAACCCAGTTAATAGTTAAATCGGAAATTGGCTCTCCCTGTCTCTCCCTGTCTCTCCCTGGCTCTCCCCGATTGTTTCTCACTAATTTTGTATTTAAAATGAAGAATTCGACCTAGGGAAACGAATTCCATGCCACTGAAACCCAATTAATAGCTAAATCGAAAATTGGCTCTCCCTGTCTCTCCCTGGCTGGCTCTCCCCGATTGTTTCTCATTAATTTTGTATTTAAAATGAAGAATCCTAGCCAGGAAAACGAATTCTATGGCACTGAAGCCAATTAATAGCCAAGTCAAAAAATTGACTCTCCCTGTCTCTCCCTGGCTCTCCCCAATTATATTGAAATTCTTTTGTATTCCACGTAAAAGAAGAAGCAGATGACAAGTCGTGAGAAAGCTTGATAGACTTAATCTGTGCAGTCGGATCTCTCTGACTCTCCTTATTTCTCCTCTGGTTCTCCTCTTTTTCCAGACTCTTTACTTCACTCCTCTCTCTTTCGGTTTGAGCAGCAGCAGAGCCGCGACGCGACAATTAGTCCTCAATTATGAAACCTCCCTCGTCAGGGTAACGGGTGACCCGGAAAAGAAGGGTGGCGAAAGGCCGCTTAAGGACGCCTCGCACACGATCAACCACCCCGGTTGCCATCCTCTCGAGTATGTGTTAGGGTTGTGTGTACCCGATCGAATGCTTCGTGTGCATGTACTTTTCGTGTCGATGCTAAGCCGATGAAGGGTCGTCCGCTATCGACTGGGGACTATCCGTTTTCTACTCGGTAGCTCGAAACTACCCGTCCCTTAGCCCCTTTATTGCACGTGGAAAATCAATCATAGTGTTGTTAAATTGTTTTCATTTCCAGCATATTTTATTAGCGAATTATCGGACTTTGCTGGATGTTTGCTGCGGCATAGTGCGAGGTGATAGATTGTGGTAGACTCTTGTTCGTGGAATTACGACGGTGTAGCAGGGTTTCCTCTGGGCCTCACTTACTTTCTCCAAGTGTTTTCCAGATGCAGATCTGAGTGGCCCTCCAAGAGTCCTAGAGTTTACGACGCTTCGCAGAAATGCTATTGTGGCCGAATTTCTAAAAGTGCGGACGTCTGGTCTGTACGCATTGTAAAAATTAAACTTGGCCTTCACAATTGAATAGCGTAGGCGACACGTGAGTCGTAAATTCTCCTAACATTTTGTCCGAGAGAACGTCTTTTCTCCGACTTTTAGCCGCTGCAGGACAAATATTTTTCAACAATACACAGATAAATCACGAAGCGATGCTGATGTGAAATTTCAATGATCGAAGTTCAAGTAAAAAACTCGTTGAATTGTCAGTTTATCGAAATTTTATTGAGCAACCTGGAAACAAATTAAATCTATACAAATGCTCGAACATCTTGAAAATGAAATCGTCTAAATCTTCGAGGCGTGTGCGTCAATATTTCGAATAATGTGAAACGAACTTCCAGTGCCTCCGAAAGTTCAAACATTCCTCTCGAACTGAGGTATCTGAATCCCCGAAGCGTTCAATCAGTGGTTCAAAAAAAACCACTTGCGACGACAGAAAGGGAATTGCCGAAAAGAAATTCGCAGAATCACGAGAACTGCGCGCGACTTTAACAGAACCAATCCGATTCGTTTGAAGGTGAAACGGTGGAACGCGGAAGAGGAGAGGATGGCAGCAATGCGCAGAGACAAAGAATGGTTGCGTGGGGCCGATAAAAGGCCGTTTCGAGTGCCTCCTCGGGTGATTAACCGTGGACTTCCGAATCAACTCTGAAAACGAGTGATTTTTAATGAGGTCGAACGTCCGTGTCGACGTCGACAAACAAGAAACTCTCATTTAACCGGTCGGTATTGTCTCCACGATTGCTACCACCGATCTATCCCGCTTTTCACTCCGCCTCCATTCTTCTCGCAACGCCCTCTTTAAGTTCTGGTGCCCTCAGGCCGGCTGCATCCTTCCCCAAGAGTCTTTTCCGCGAATCTTTTCATGCGTTTTCGCGGTGAGCCACGGCCACGAGGGAAAAGAAAGAATGAGAGAGAGAGAGAGAGAGAGAGAGAGAGAGAGAGAGAGAGATAGCAAGAAAGAGAAAAAGCATCGTAACGATCCGACTGCTCCAGTTCCGGTATGTGGAACGTGCGAGAGGGATAATTGCGGCTCGCCTGAAAATCAAAGGGACTTCCGTTTCATCCGACATTTCCACCCTCCGCCGTTTTCACCCCATTTTTTTTTTTTTTTTTTTTTTTACCCCTCTCCCCCCGTTACCCGTTCCTCGACTGGCACAGCATAATTGTCAGTGTTCTTTTTTTTTTTTTCTTTCTTTTTTTCTACCTGGATTTTAGACCGTAGCGATTTTCCCGGGGGAATTAGTTTTTGATACTCGTAGCTTGGGTACGGATTGGGTCGTGCAGATACCGGGAGATGAGTTCATCGATTGACGAGCGTTAAAATTAATTTTCGTACAAATACGACGCGTGAAATGATAAGTTTCTCTTAGAATTTTCGTTGCTCCTCCTTGTCTCTCCCTGCCTCTCCTCGGCTCTTCCCAATTATTTCTCTTTAATTTTGTATTTCAAATGACGAATTTCGCTTAAGAAAGCGAATCCCCTGTCACTGGATCTCAATCAATGGTTGGATCTCCCTGGCTTTTCTCGGCTCTCCCCGATGATTTCTCTTTAATTCTGTACTTGGGATGTAGAATTCCATTCAAAGAATCGAATTCCATGTCACTGGATTCCAATCAGTGACTAGATCCGAAGTAGGATTTCCCTGTCTCTCCCTGGCTCTCCCCGGTAATTTCTCTTCAATTTTGTACTTGGAATGTAAAATTCCACTCGAGGAAGCGAATCCCATATCACTGGATCTCAATCAATGGCTAGATCCAAAGTTGGATCTCCCTGTCTCTCCCTCGCTTTCCTCGGCTCT